>NC_040917.2:1951388-1973357 GCF_004126475.2 Phyllostomus discolor | reverse complement strand
TCCATGGGAACCAAAGATATATTTGGGACACATGTAGTCTGTTTAAAACATCAAACTAATTATGAAAATTCAGTCCTGGTGAAAGGGGTAATGAGACAAATGCAACAACAAGCATATCACAAGTCATTAAATGTCCACTCAGAGATTAAAGTTATCACACCGCTTTCTCTGTTTGTATGAATACTCCATTCTTCTGCTGGAAGAGGTCTTGTTCTATAAATTGCCAACCCAATAAACTTTTTCTACTAGAAGGAAACAGCATCCTCTCAGGTCCCACGGGAGCATGTGCCCCATCTCCAGGTGTTTTTAACCTATTCAGGGGACAGAGAAGAGACATGCTCCTTCCTGAGATTTACAAGCAAGACATTAAAACTTTTCAGGCAGATGGGATTAAAGAATGATCAATCAACACGCACACAAATGGCTCACGATCTTCCCAGAGAAATACCGTATGATGAATATTTCTTTAGATGTGCTGTATTACCCTGCTGGGGAGCAGCTGCACATTGGTATGTACTTCAGAATCTCTCCAAGACTTAAATCACTGTAGTCAATGAATTTGACATTTCACTTTGTAATATTCAGAAATCTCTGGACTCTCTAGCCAGAGCTGTCTTAGGTAATCAACTTACCTTAGACTACATACTAACAGAACAAGGAATTTGCATGACCATCAACTCTTGTTGTTCTTACACTGACACCTCAGTTCAGATGGAAGCAAGCATCACCTAAATCAGGTAACAAGCTAACTGACATCAACAAACACTGGACTATCACACCCGTCTCTTTGAAGGAACTGGATATTGGTTGATGAGTCCATATTCAGGGACACCATAGGTCTTGGGTCCATAGAGAAGGGATTTTTATTTTAGGTTTACTATTCTTTGCTTTATAGTGCTTGTCTGTATTGTTTTGAAGCCCTTTAGGACTTACTTTTCCTATGCCAGGGAAAGATAATCTGCCAGACAGTCACCTTAAAAAAATATGCCTCCTTTTAACTCACAAGATCCTGCTTTCCAAAAGTCTCAGGCTTTTCATTCCTGCAGAAGATCCAGAGGACATCAAGAGCCCCGTATATATGGAAGAAGAATTAACAGGGGGGAATTGGAACACAAAAATAAAATATATATATATACTTCTTTTACTCTCTCTGACAAGGAATTAGAATAAGGAATGCTAATTTGTAAATAACACACACACTGACAGTTTCTTGGTAATCATATTTAAAGTGCTACCAGTTCCAGTCATGCTTATACAAGAAACCACCCTGACCTCAGTTTCATGTGATACAGGTGACCCAGCTGGAAACATTGATTGGCACCAACAGTTCCAGAATTATGACAGTACAGTCCTTATTGGGATCACCATGGACACCATCTGCATGGCCACAACCTCACCCCATGATCTCATTGTTTATTTTGTCACTCTAACTCCTTATAAAAAAAGCTGCCTGAACTCAGATGTTAATGGCCTTTGAGATGAGAGTCTCTCATCATCCTGGTTGCTGACACCTGAATACAACCAGTCTCCTTTATATCAGCTCCTATCTCTCAAGTATTGGCCTTTGAAGTGGTGGGCAGTCAGACTTGCCTTTAATTGCATCACTGTATTGTGTCTTCAAGTGAGGGGATCCTTCCTGGGTCACTTCAGACAATATCTAGTTGGGTCCTCATGCAGTGTAAAATTCACCAAGCTCTCTGAGCTCATTGAGAAATGGTATAACCCCTTTCGTGGGGCACTCTCATGACTTAAGCATCTCAAGAAAAAAAAACATTTTTAATACTGTCCTCTTTGGAATGGGGAATTAAACATATAAACTTGGGGAGACACCTACATTCCACCACAGAAGAGTCCTAGGGTCTCCAGAATGAAAGTGGTCCTTCCACCACCTTGACCTCAGTCCAGTGAAGGGGCTTAATGCTCCCACCTTCAGACTGTACAGAAATAAATGTGTAGAAATGGCACTCCCAGGTGTGTGGTATTAGATTGAGTTGTCATAGAGAAGTAGAACAGACTGTATGTGCGTTTCCATTGACAAGGGTTTCCTCACTCTGCTCCCTGCTGTATGATGACCAGTATGCCCAGGGACAGGGATACTTGCAAGGCTGTGGTCTCAGGTGAGGAGACTCCTTAGGATCTCACCATAATTTATGACTGATAGAAGAATGTGATGTCATAGATTCTGCTGGATCCTGAAATCTCCCTCTCCCAGTGACACAGAGGCAGTGGCTCTGGGTCAAAAGATGTTCTGATATGTGTGAGGATGACAGGATCTGCTTTCCTTTCATAGAGATCAGTTTGGGACCTGCCATCCCTGCATTCACCTGGGTCCATGGTCAGGGGATCTGGAGACTGATGTCCTAGGTAGGGGGCTGGGAGCCCATGATGGGCCAAGGTGACAGATGGAGGGAAGCCAATATACAGTGTAGTTGTACTTTGCATTTAATGACTACACTGAAGTGAAACATACGATGGACTTTAACAGTCTGGTAAATGCTTAAAAGCTGATTTACTTCACCAAACCTCATACCTTCCATAAACAGAAATCTCCACTGAAGTACCATTATTTTATAGGGTACAGCAAGGCCTGCAGTGCATCTGAGAGACTGAGAACATCCATGGGACACATGGAAATCACAGAGTGAGTGTAATGTGAAGGTCACAGAGGAGTGCCCAGGTTAGTTCTGGACCAAGTATTCAGGACTCAGTCGCAGGAGGAACACTAGTGTCATGGGTGCTGGAGGCAGAACCAAAGCTCTCATGTGGATGCTGTAGTTCCAAGACCATCAAGCATGATTGTCACACTTGCCCCTGCAGGCCTTCAATTGTCAGGCTGGGCCTCCCACATTAGTGTCTGAATCTGAGACACTCACACTGAAGGGTTGTCACCAGGCACCGGAGGAGATCCAGCAGTCATCTTCTTCTGGACAATAAACCACAGCTCTGCCTTCCCCAGAGGCTCAGCCCATGTGAGGAGAGAGCTGTGAGCCACCACATCCCAGGAGAGGATTTAACTTGGAACTGGCAGAGAAATTTGCATGCAGGGCAGTCTCTTCCCTGTAAGTGGGAAACAACTGAGTTCCAATGCTGGGGTCATTCTGGGGCCTCTATGAAGACATGTTTCTCTTGAAATCACTCAACCTGTGATTCAGGTATAGAGGTTCACCTGGTTTATGAGACACACTGGAATGAAATCAACAGACACCCTCACTGTTCTGAGCACAAGAAGAAATTGTTCATGAGGTGTAGGGGTGCACTTTTAAATCCCCTTTCAATCAAATTCAAAAGGGATACCATTTGTGTATAGTTTCTGAATAAAAAATACTCTAGTATATCCATAAATGATAAAAAATAATATAATCTCACACAAAAATTATCTGCCATGGCAGAAAAAATCAGGAATAAATCAGTCATTCTCAATGTACTGTTTCTTAAAAGGTGATGTCATTTTCTTTCCAGTAATTCCCTCCCAAGCACAGACAATTATGACATTGTGAACAATTTTTCTAAGATTTTTATTTATTTTTAGAGAGAGAGAAAGAGAGAGAGGAATAAAAGGAGAGAAACATCAATGTGTGGCTGCCTCTCACACACCGCCCGCTGCAGACTCTGCCCACAAACAAGGCATGTGCCCTGACAGGAAACCAAACCAGCGATCCCCCATTTCACAGTCCTGCACTCAATCCACTGAGCCACACCAGCAGGGGTGTGGATTCTAGAAGTTGGAAATTTTGTGATGGTGTCTAAGTCCCCTGTGCAAATACTTTTCTTAAACAAGCCCTTTGCATATTGCAGAGACTCCAAAATAATCACAGCAGAAATAATCACATTTTTACCTGAATAAATGACTAGAAAAGAAAAAATGATGTGATTATGTATGTATACAACTCAGAAATCTATGTTTGTTGAAAAGATTATGGCAGCGACTTAACTGACCTGTTTTCTCAGACTAGTGTTGTCAGTTATTTTGTGGTTCAGGGGCAGGAAATGAAGATAATTCTAAGTACAGGTTGGCTCATTGGAAAGGGAACTTCTATGTCACAGGAAACCCTCACTCTGAGGCTTTCTAAGCCCTGTTTCTGGGAGTGATCTCTATGGTCAGAGGGTGCTGGGATCTTCCACACAACATATAATGTACTTAGTATATAATAAATGCTTTCTTCCATCAAACATGCAATTTGGAAACATAGTCTTCATTTTCTCCTCTGTATTTATTGGCTTAATGAATCTTTGTTGGGGCATATTTCTTTAATTTTAGCAAACCCTATTTTATCAGTATTAAAATGGGTCTTTTGTTAGGTGTTTTGTTTTTTTTTTTTTCTTTCCCTGAAGCTTTCCCCAGAAAAAGCTCAACCTCCATTATCCATGTTTATTGGTTACAGCAGACTTAGGGACTAGAACAGACACTACACAAATGAATAAGGGGAAGATGCTGACTTAGAGTCACAAACAGAACTATGCCTTATTTTCATGAACACAGTTTACTAGACACATGTTGCGCGTGGGTCACCGGCCAGCAGTGACCACGGAACGCTGTGGATGGCTCGCCGAAAAACACACGAGAAACAAACACACATGCACAGAGACAAGACTGGTTTCTGTGGGGAAGTAGGGACAGAATGGCCACCCCCCCTAGTGGGGAGGGCCTCAATTTACCGTCCATACATGCTTTTATTGGGCTCATTTTGCATAATAATTCAGGTAAAGTACAGTACTTATCAGGGGGAAGTAAGGAACTATAGAAAACAAAGAACTCTGCCGGTCTATTGAGTGGGGGTCAAAGAGCTGTTAGACTTTGAGGAACAAACTAACTTCCTCCTTGGACCCCTCTCATTCAACTGAGAGCATTCTAAACAAAGAAGGTTTCACAGTAATTTACATTTTCTTTCTTAGGCCTGATCACCCGGGGAATCGCTCTTTTTCAGCACAGAGCTGCACCATCCTGTCATTGTTTCAGGCTTAGCACGGGAACTAAGGCAATAAGGAGATTTTCTCCCAGACGATGAGAACTCAGGCTATGTCAAAGCCGAGGAGCGAGGGTCCATCACCCCCTTTTGCTGCAGCCCCCCAAGTCCTTCTTTTGGGGGACCTCCCAAAGTGATCGTGCCTGCCTTAGGTCGTTCCCCCCGTGGGGAATCTTACCCGTCTTTGGCTAATCGACCAAGCTTTTGGGGGTTCAGTTATGAATAAAGCAGCAGAAGCATCATTCCTGCCAGGGGGGCAAGCTTTTATCTCCTTGCTGGCTTACGGTTCCAAGGGCATTCCCTTAGCCTTAGCCTAGGCGGGGGTTTCAGCTTCTGATACCAGTCAGGGCGATTCCCAACAGACACATGTGTTTAAAGACTATTGTAGGAGAGGATACAAAAGGAAATATAAGGCATGCTGCAGATAGTTTATATCATTTTAGAAAACAGGAGCTTGTTAGAAATAAAAATATTGATTCTGCAGGTAAAGATCAAGAGAAACAAGGAACTTGTCCCAGGCACAAAATGGAAAGGGGGTTCCTTGTTACCCATTCACATATTCACAGTGTCTCTGTTACATTTGGTTATGAGGTCACTGGTCCGGGAGTTGAAGACTTAGAAAATTTTGAAGTCATTGATTTTCTGGCCACACCATGAATTATCCAAGCTGAATAATTTACAGGGGCTCCATTTATAAAATCACTCAACACTGACAGGGAAGGGAGGACACCCCTCACTGGAGAAGCCATGGTGATGGTGTGTTGAGATAAACATCTTTTCATTGGATCAAGACAATTGACTCAGTCCAAGTTTGTCATCATCCTCATCCTCATCATCACTAGAACCATTACCTTCATTGCCATCATCATCATCATCAGAAATATAACCATGAAATCATTGTCATCATCATCATCATCATCATCATCATCATCAACATCACCATCATCAACACACATTGCCTTCTTATAATCATTCTCCCTTCATTTTCTGTACACATGAGTGTTGTTCACACATAATGAAATTTATCTCATGTTTTGCTCATTTTTATGGTTAAGTGAAATAGGTAGTCACAATTTATATTATTTTATATGACTTGCTAAATGAAATTTTATTCCTACCTCTTCTTCATATGCCCCCCCCAAAAAAATATCTGATAAGAGTCTAGGTTTCCAGTTTAGATGCCATTGGGAGACTGAAACCACACAATCCCCTAAAGCAGATTTCCCTCACATACACCTCGACAAAATAAAAACCCTCACCCGTCTCTTTTCCTGGCTCCATCAAAGCATGTTTACCTTGCTGAAGCACTCTTCCTGTTCTTCCCAGAGATTTCAACTGTGTGTGTGATAAATGTTCTATGTCCCTTTGGTTTGTGTTTTTCATGATCCTGGACATCCACACAAAACTTTTTGGGTCTATCTGCTTCTGTGTGATGCAACCTACATCACCTCTTGTGCTTTGACCATTAGCCAAGTCAATGAGAATCAGCACTGGGCATCTTTGTTCCCTGGTGTTGGGTTCATATGCTCTGGCAAACACTGCCCAGCAAGCATGTGTCCTGCAGCTGGCCAGCTTGGAAACTGAGCTCTGCGGGGATGTGCCACACTGTTGGGTCCAGCACAGCCTCTGGTTATATTCACTACAGGGGTCAGAAGGTTTGATTATTCATTGGAATTGTGCACAAGAGTGTCTGCAAACAACTCTGCCACTTGTTCATAAGGCAAAGCTGTTTGTTTTTACAATACACACTCTAACTCAGAGACTTAAGAAGGAAGAACAAAATCAGGAAACCAGAGAGATTCCCTGAGGGAAACTGTTACAGGAAGAAGAAACCACACAGGAAACCAGCCCAACCCTCCACCTGTAACTGGTCCTGCACTTGTCCATGTTGAGAGATGCTCAGTGCCCATCAATGGTCACAACCCCTCCTGCTGGAAGTTGTAAGTCCTGCCTCACACAGACTTTTCTTCTCTGTGTGTCTCATGCAGTCATACATGGCTGTGTCCTCAGATTTCCAGATGTTCATCTGTAGATCAGCAGTGCTTTATTTAATTTAAATTATTTCATTGTTGTTCAATTACAGTTGTCTGCATTTTCTACCCATCACTCCCCCTGCCCCCACCAAACCAATCCCCCTCCCTTGCCTCCACTCTGTGTTGGTTTTGTCCATGTGTGTATTTTATTGTGGTTCCTGAAAACCCTTTCCCCCACTATACCTTCCCACCTCCCCTCTGGTCACTGTTAGATTGTTCCTAATTTCAATGTCTCCGGTTATATTTTGCTTGATTTTTTCCTTTGTTTATAAGGTTCAATTTAAAGGTGACATCATATGACATTTTTATCTCACCACCTGTCTTATTTCACTTAGTATAACGCTCTCCTTTTCCATACATGCAGTCCCGAAGAGTAGGAGCTCCTTCTTTCTTTCTGCTGCATATTATTGCACTGTGTAGATGTACCATCGTTTTTTGATCCACTCATTTACCCATGGGCATTTGAGTTGCTTCCAGCACTTGACTATTGTCATTTGTGCTGCTATGAGTGTGGGGTACAAAGGTTCTTTTGGATTGGTGTTTCAGGGTTCCAATCCCCAGAGTGAAATTGCTGGGTCAAAGAGCAGTTCCATTTTCAGTTTTCTGAGCAAATCCCATACAGTTTTCTACAGTGGCTACACTAGCCTGTGTCCCCATCAACAGTGCACTAGGGTTCCCTTTTCTCCACATTCTCTCCAACACTTGTTCGTTGATTTGTTTATGAAGGCCATTCTGACCAGTGGAAGATGGTATCACATTGTGGTTTTAATTTGCATTCCTCTGATGGCTAGTGAGGCTGAGCATCTTTTCATATGTCGCTGGGCCCTCTGTATGTCCTCCTTGAAGAAATGTCTGTTCAAGTCTTTTGTCCATTTTGTAATTGGATTTTTTGTCTCCCTTGAGTGGAGTTGTATGCATTCTTTATCTATTTTGTAGATCAAATCCTTGTCTTAGGTGTTGTTGGCAAATATGCTCTCCCATATCATTGGTTCTCTTTTTATTTTAATGTTGTTTTCTTTTTTTTAATAAAGTATGTTTTTTTAAAGATTTTATTTATTTATTTTTAGAGAGGGAAGGGAGGGGGAGAGAGAGAGAGAGAGAGATCAATGTGCGGTTGCTGGGGGTTCTGGCCTGCAACCCAGGAATGTACCCTGGCTGGGAATCGAACCTGGGGCACTTTGGTTCCCAGCCCGCGCTCAATCCACTGAGCTATGCCAGCCAGGGCAATGTTGTTTTCTTTAGCCATGCAAAAGCTTTTTAATTTAATGAGGTCCCATTTGTTTACTTTTTCTTTTATGTCCCTTTCTTTAAGGGAGATATGCAGTGCTTTTGACATAATCACTTGAGATGGCGAAAATGACATTCACAGATCTAGAACATTCTGTTGTGTGTTAGCTCTGTTATAACACCTATCCACTCCAGTCTCCTCCCTGGAGGCTGGCCAATCCAGGTTATAGAATAGTCACTGAAACTGAATCCAGAGTCTTTGCAGAGGAATTTCTGACTCCTTAAGGCTGTCTTGGGTATCCCTCAGACTCCATCAGCTGCACCTCAAGGTGGACACCTGTAGACAGGAGTCTCTCATTAGGTGTACGCACACATTCACACACTGAAGCCCTACTTTATTCACAATGTTACATGTAAAAACATCAGAACAGGTACCCAACTCAGTTGAAATTTCATGGTGCTTCCTCTGTGTTAACTTCTGAAGTGAATGCCAACAGCGTTGACTCAGGAGCTAAGGCTGCTCTCTCAGGTGCAGGGACAGTAGTGGGGCTGGGTTTATCAGCACATGGAGCACACCATCTACATTTACTCCTCTAATTAGGGACAGGCAAGTGAAGTTTGTGGGTGAGAGACCTTACTCTACTCACAGGGACAAGCATCCTTGATGTGATAGAGGGGATTTTATAAGAGGATGATTAGTCTGTCTGCCATAGAGTTATTGTTGTTGCTAATTTCTACCATTGATCAGTTTAACAAAATTTACTTCACCGAGGTATTCCACATTCACTGTGTTCCATGCTCTTCACCTCAGAATAAATGTCCTTTGCAATCTGTTCCATGTGTCAACACACAGAGGGACATTCATCCCTATCATTAGCCTCCCAGGTGTGAGGTCAGTGGTCACTGCAAGGGCTGTTCTCTTGTTTTTTCAAGACAGAATCCCTGCCCATTGTGAATCTGTGCACAGAGAGTCCATCAGTGTTTAGAAAGGAAGTGGGAAAAAGAAACAAACACATGTAGAGTATGTTAACAGCTCTGGACATTCTCTGTGCTTAGCTTGCTACCTTTCTGTCCCCCAATGACTTACCAACTGTCACCTAAAGTGACTGATGTGTGCACCACACACACACACACAAAACATTAATATGCAAGGGGATACTATGATCCAGATGCCACACTGTTACTATTATATGGAATGTCTGGGAAACTTGAAAACATGGCATGCTTAGTTAAAATGTTCATAACTAAGTGAACCCTTTAACTTCCTTGGCCAATGCACCTCCTGAGTTTCACTGCTGTCCATGCCCTCAAGCACAGAGCCATGTCCCTGTAACATGGGGGCTGGGAGAATAATGGATTTCATCTCCAGTGCAACCTGGACCTCACTCTATGCTGATGTGGCAAGTATTGAAAGGGTTCATGGATTAAGCTCACATTTAATGCTGCCTTCCTGCTACATCTGTTTAGGAGCTTCCCATAATGTCCAATCAGAACACTTTATCCGTGGAAGAAATTAATAGAGAAAAACTACCCTGGAACATCACTGGAAGAAAACACATGGTGTGCATTTTACAGCAGAAACAACAGTGAAACTCTAGATATTCAACCTGTGTAGTCATGTTACACAACAGTGCTAAGCCTTTCTGGTTGCTGTAACAAAGGACTGTGGCCTGGGACATTGGCCAACGAAATAAATCTATTTCTCACATATATGGATGTGAAAAATGCAAGACCAGATGCAGATCGTTTAGGTGACTGGTGAGAATCTGCTTCTTAGATGGCTGTTCCCTCTAATCTCAGAGGATAGAAGGGGCAAGGCAGCTTCTTCAGTCCTCTCTCATGAAGGCCCTGACTCCATTCATCAGAGCTCCACCCTGGGACCAACACTTCTCCTGAGGCCAGGCATTCTAACACCATATCATGAGTCTCAAATTTAAATGTGTGAGTGTTTGAGTGACAAAGTCACTCCTAGGAACACCAAAGGAATCAAATTGTGTTTCTGTCCAGTTGGAAGGCTACTCCAAAAGACCACACAAAACTGAGGATTCCTACAGTCCTGTGGAAACTTCTTGTCTTTTGAAGCAGAAAAGGGAAGCAAGTCCTTCAGAGAAAGCTGAATATCTTGTAGAGTGAACAGGTTTCAGCCTAAATTTTGAGCTAAGATGCCCATACAACTTATTATTATTTCCTCTTATTAATTACATATAATAATTGTTCTCATTTTCTAGGGGCTGAACTTGTGTTGTACCCATAATGATTGTTTACTTCATGTTCTCACTCATGAGTCCTAGGAGTTTGATGGAATGAAAAGTAAGGATCTAGTTTTTTGTTTGTTTGTTTGTTTTATGTTGGATGCTGACATCTTAAGATTCATCCCTCTCTGTCCTATTTTGCACTGGTGGGCCATACATAGAGAAAGTGGTGATTCTTTCTAGTTCAATGCAGGTGAGAGATTAGAACCACACAAACCCACCCTGTGAGCTGGAGCCTCTTCAACCTTGTCACAGATGAACCAGAAGATACAGATCCAGGCTCCTTACCTGATGTAAAACAGCCATTGCTGGATTGCTGAAAAGTCTGCCCTGCTCTCAACAGACTCCACAATGAAGTGGCAAACTATTCCATAGTCCCTCTTTGGGTGTGACATCACCATCCTGGACACCTGTACCAATTTAGGGTGGGGGTCACTCTATACCTACATGATGTCAACTGCTATTGGTTGTCATGAACATGGAGTCAGGTCAATACTGTCTCCCCCAGGGCACTTTCCCTCTGTCATTGGGCTCATATGCGTTTTTGCCCACTGTTCAGCGTGCATGTGTCTGCTGTTGCTGGCTTGGACTCTGAGCTGTGTGGGCCTGGGGTGCACTGTTGACTCCAGCAGAACTTCTGGTTGGATTTAGCTGATATCGGTCATGAAGATTGAATCATTCAACTATGATTCATTAGGATAATATTAAGCAAATGCGACTTTCTGCCTCCTGTGTGTGTGAAAATGTTTTCCTCCTATTACAGCAAGCCTCTGTAATTCACATAGTTAAGAAGTAATCACAGAATCATAAAGGAAGTCAGGGTCCCTGAAAGAAACTGCTGTGTAGAAAACTAACCCCACACCTGCAGAAATCCAACAGTTAAAGTGCATTTGCAGCTGTTTCAGAACTGCACCCAGTACTCAATGTGCCCTGGGCGCCCCTGGTGTTCGGAGCTTCCCCTGCAGTCCATCCCCCCTGTCTCCTTCAGGGAGGTTTGTGTCAGGGTCCCCAATGACTTACCCTCACTGTGTCACTCCCACAGTAATGCATGGCCGTGTCCTCAGGTCTCAGGCTATTCATTTGCAGATAGAGCTCGTTCTTGTCATCGTCTTTGGAGATGGTGAATCGGCCCTTCACAGAGTTGGCATAGTATGTGCTACTACCAGCAATTGCTGAGACCCATTCCAGCCCCTTCCCAGGATCCTGGAGGACCCAGTGCATCCAGTACCTACTACTGATGGTGAATCCAGAGACTGCACAGGACAGTCTCAGAGACCCCCCAGGCTTCACCAGGCCTCCCCCAGACTCCACCAGCTGCACTTCACACTGGACACCTGCAAACACACATCAGGTCAGGAAACTCTTGCCCATTCATTTTATCTCTCAGATGTATCCATTCACACACTCAGTGCCTACCATTCTCTAGAGACTATCTGTTAAAACAGCAACAAGGAAAACCCAGATGAAACCAGACTCCATAATGAGTGGTCTGTGTTCTGTCCTGACAAGACTCCAGGAACACCTGGGAATCCAGGGCTGAGCTCCTGTCTCAGAGCTTCAAAGTCAGGCCTGGGCTGCTTCTCATGAGCAGATGAGCCCTGTTTGCATTTCCTCCTGCTATATAGGGAGCTCTGTTGCTGGATGTTGACATGAAGGGCATGGTCCCAGAGTGTTATATATCTAAGGGCACATGTCTGTTACCAGTTACTCCCCACATTTGAGCCTATACTGGTCCATGATATCTGTGCATGATGCAGAAGAGTGAATTTCCATAAATGAGAGGTTTTTAAATAAGAGATCCCTTTGAAAATCAGCAGTAATGAGCACACCAAGGAAATCCAAAACTCATGATTACAGGTAGCATTGAAATTCCAGGAGGTTCCTCTTCTTTTCATCGGAAGTTACATCTGTCCTATTTCCTCTACAACGTGATCAGACTATGAACTAAGGGGAGGGTGTGACCCCAGAGCTCGTGGACAGAGTTTTGGAGGAGATGGAGGGTCTGTGTTGTTTTTGGAGACAGAAGTGGGAACCCTTCCCAGTAGCGGGAAGTGTTGCCTGGAACATGTTTCTTTAGTGGAGTTTGGTGCTGAATATGCAGCATGTTCACTGCCTCACTTTTGTTTTAATTTCCTAGACTCTGGGAAAAGTAGGTTCACACATTTGGGATGCAGAAGAAAGTCATTCATAAGTAGATGTTCATAGGTGAAGATATATGAGAAACTGGGGAATAAGTATGTTGAAATTTTATAAATTAGATTATGGAAAACCTTGGTACAAACTACTAACAAAAATAGCAGGTAAAATAAATTCATAATTTACATGAAGAGCATCATTTTATTTATCCACTGATTACAGGATGAATAAATCTTTCAAATAAACTCCCATTGCTGGAGCTGGTGGATTTGATGTTATGTTAAACTGGTCATCATTGTGGGTTCAATCTGATGCTCTGTATTAGTATCTGTGTTTACATGGATGTTCAGTGCAGCTGTTACCAGGAAGCAAGGGAGGGAGTATAATGGAACCCCCTGATTATTTGACAGTTAATTTTATAAGAACCATCTCCTTTCTCTCACAGTCTATAGTCATGTCTGCATGTGACCCATGGGCGTTTGTCACCATGACCGCCCATAATGGGCGTCCTCCAAACTTGAACCTGATGTACTCATAGTATTGATGTGCTAAATGGAAAATGGTACTCCATGCATAGGCGTGAATTTCCATGGATGGTAAGTGAAGCTGGTTTGAACTGACACTTTACACTGACCTCCAGAATGTGCAAGAACAATGTGTGTAGATTGAAGAGCCAGGCATGTGATGATTGTTTCCATTGACATAGAAAGATAGTAAAGGCTGAATGTGCGTGTTTCACTGTCAAGGGTGTCCCTGTGATGCCCCTTGCTGCTTGATGACATCAGTATTAGCTCAGAGACCAGGGCACTCATGGGGTGTTGTTCTCAGGTGAGGAGAATCCACAGGATCTCACACTGAGGGAGGGCTGAAAAAAAGCTGTGATGCCCCAGACTGTGCTGGAATGTGGAATTTGCTGCCAGAATGTCATCTGTGTGATGCTGGATGAGAGACAAGAACATAGAAATCCCCCTTTACTTTCATGTACTTACTTTTCCCCAATCACAAGTCCAGTTTTCACAAATAAGTGAACGCACTAGAATTTGCTAGGCATCACCTTGTCCAAATCCCCAAGGTAACCCCAACCAAGGATTCCCAGATGAAGTCTTGATGAAACAGTCCATTTAGAGGACCAGGAGGCTCCAAATGGGTCCCTTGCAAAATGACAACAAATAATAGGACCCCTTTCTGCAGCATCTCCCCTGCCTCTTCCCCACAGTATATCTGGTCTACTGAAACATTCCCTGAGTTTCTGAAGTGCCCATGGCAACATCCATCTTAGTTTCAGATCCCACCTGTGTGTGAGGAAGTCAGGAGGCCCATCTGCTTCCATGCCCTCTACCCAGTCAAACTGCGCCACCCCTCATGGTCTGTGGCACATTCAGCATGTGGATCATCACAGTGTCTCTCACGCAGTAATACACGGCCAAGTACTTGGCTTTGAGACTATTCAGCCCCATGTATGCTCTACTCATGGACATGTGTGCAGTCATGGTGACTCTGCCCTGGAACTTCTGTGTGTACTTTCTTTCACTATCATTGGGGTGATTCTCCCCATCCAATCAAGCCCTTGTCCTGGGGCCTTTTGCACACAGCATATGCAGTAGCTTGTGAAGGTGTATCCAGAAGCCTTGCAGGAGACCTTCCCTGAAGCCCCAGGCTTCCTCACCTCAGCCCCAGACTGCACCAGCTTCACCTGGGAGTGCTCACCTGTGGAGAGTAGATGGAAGTTTTTGGAAAAGTTCCTTGACTGTTTTCGGTACCCTCATCAACCCAGGGACTGGAAAGAGTTTTAGCTATAGCCACTGCCACCAGGTAGAGGGATTTTCTGCTCCAGTCCACTGTGAGGGGATATGCTGTCAAGATTTGTGTAGGGGAGGGTGTAGCCATGGGTGATGCTCTCAGGGACCAGACACCCTCATATTCAACCTAGTCTACCTCTCTCCTCTGCATATTCATTAGGGAGAGTGTTTCATAGCTGAAGTCCTGACCCCACCTGAGAAAAGTTGGGGGGCACAGAGACCACATTCAGTGGGAGTCTGATAGACCCAGTCCTAATCCCTGTGTGAGGATATATGTCCCCTGCCAGGCTCCTAAGTTCTGTAAAGAAATAGCTCTTCCACTGGGAAACAAGGCACCACAGGACATGCTCTTTCATGGTGAACCAAACTTTGAGTGACATAGAGACACCTGGGACAGTCTGGCCTTGGTACATGAATGTCTTATTACTGGGCCAGTGTGTCTACAAAATTCTCCACCTGGTGAGTTAATAGAATAATCCCTGTGTCAAGCTACTTACAATTGACATATAAAGAAACCATAGAATTACCCTTACTGGTTGTGGTCTTCATGCTTTATACTTTCATAAATGCTCTAATGGAACTGGGTATTTGCAGGCACCTCATGTCCAATTCCACTTTAGATGTTTTTTTTTGTTTGTTTGTTTGTTTGTTTTATGGGAAGAGGGGGATGCAGGCCCTCAGAGGGAATCTCTTCCCAGCTCCGTCTCCACCTGATGCTGGGGCACCAGCCCTGAATTGTGGGTCTTGCACGCCCCCTGCTGCCCAACCTGAGTCCTGAAGGGGAGAGTCCTGTCTGAGCTCAGAGGGCATGGACATCTCCTTGGCACTACTTGAGAATTGAAGACAGAACCCTGACTTCAGAATGTTTCCACAGTGACACAATGTGCTTTGACATCTCTAGACACAGAGATCTAATTTTACTAAACCACACTGATTCCGCAGGAAACCTCCAAACAAGGGCTGTGCATGAGCCACCAAGGAGCCCCTTTCCTGGAGCTGCCTGATACAATGACACTGCCAACACTTGAGTCTGGAAGTGCTTGGGGGCTTTGGAAGCCTCTGGTGTCCTCAGATTCCTCTGTTTGAAGGTCCCATCTGAGGATCCTGCATGAGGCCCTAATCCCACCACATTTATGTTGCTCAATTATTTACACACAGACACACAGTGATGAGTTTCATGGCAATGCTCTTGAAGGCTCCTTTCTTCCCAGTTACTACCATATGGGATGGGCCTCCACATGAGTTCTAGGCCTGAGTGGGACTTGTTAGGTGAGTGAGGTCAACTCTGTGAGGGACACCCTGGCTTTTCTTCCTTTATTAATTCTCCATCATGCTGCTTGTCTTCCCTTCTACCACCTGTCTTGAGGACCTCAGACCTCAGCCTCCCACACAGGAACAGAACCACTGCTCAGTGACCCACAGCTGCACCTGGCAGGTGCTGCAGGAACCGCCATCTCCTCCTGCATCTGGGTTTCTGGTTCAACCATCGTTGACACTCCTGCACTGATCAAGGCATCACAGGGGAGAACTCAGGTGCTGCTGGTTGTTACTCAGGCTCCCTTTCTAAGCTGGTCATCTCTGGGGTCAGTCATGGAGGAGCTGTGTGATGTTTCCCATGAGGACTCCATGCCCTCAAATCCAGCAGCCCAGCAGGCACTAAGGTCTCAGTTCCTGGGTCAGGCATGAACATTTATTCTGGTTTTCACTGGCTGAAGAATGTGACAGGTGGTTTCTACATAAAAGAGTAAGAGAAGGTCCCCATTTCCACAGGATTGTGCACCTGTGTTGGATATATCAAGCACATGTCAGTTCCATGTGCCACCAAGTCATTGGGGTCACTGCATAGTTACCTTCTATGTTGATCTTGTCATTACCATGTATTACTACCCTTGGCACCTGTATCAAGCAAACATACTTCTTGGCGAATGTGCACAATAATCTGATTAGTCAAATACATCTTCTTTTGTTTGTTTGTTTGTTTCAGTGGATGTGTATCATTGATATTCCCACATGAAAGCAGGTTGTAGTTGGATATTGCCTGAGATCAATATGGAAAAAGTCATTTGCAAGATCAATCACTGAGGACTTGTGGCCTTGGCTTGCAATCAGCTTAGTCTGCTGACAGTGTCACAGTGAGCTCTGATTCCACTCAGTACTGCTCATTCCACCCTCATCACAATTTTCAGTGGTGATCAGCAGACAAGCACCCAGGGAATATTAGGAAATAGCTTTGCAATCGGTAGCCTGACATTAATGGAATCCTCCCTCATGTTCACTGAGTGCCCAGTACTGTTTCCAATAAAAAACATGAGTGTTCTCTGATGAGATCATTCCCAATGAAGGGCAAACTTGCATGCCCTCTTCTTTACACAGAATAGCCATGGTCCTCCAGAGAAGCAAACAGACATGCACATTTACATTTACAAGGAGTCAATGCTCATTGTCTCAACAATGAAACCTCCTAAATTTCAATGAGCTCTGGTGGCTGGCAGCAGACAAAAGAAAGCTGCTGTCATAACTCAGCCTGAGTTAAATGCTCAGGAATAGGGTGCCCAGGACAGGACAAGACCCCGGCCCCAGCTCCAGTA
Source organism: Phyllostomus discolor (assembly GCF_004126475.2). Classification (NCBI taxonomy): domain Eukaryota; kingdom Metazoa; phylum Chordata; class Mammalia; order Chiroptera; family Phyllostomidae; genus Phyllostomus; species Phyllostomus discolor. The sequence continues at coordinate 1,956,358 of NC_040917.2, read as the reverse complement.
TCCAGCACATGGGTAAAAAGGGCTTAGTTTTCTCTCCTTCACTGTTTGTTCCAGTCAGCCATTCAGTGGTGTGGAAGGTGCCCACCCACATTGAGAAGAGCATTCTGCTTTACTGCACCAGAATTCAAAGTGAAGTTCACGTGTAAACACACTATGGACAGACCAAAGAATGACTTTCAGGCAAAGGTTTTGGCACCTTGTTATCTACTCAAACTAACAGGAAAATTAGCAGACACAATGCAGGTATTTAGGGGAACAGTTTCTTAGATCTTGGTTATATGTGCCTCCTTAATGTATTTAGATGGAGATGCAACTACTTTAGACACATTGGGGTGAACAGTTTCTTATGTGTCTGCATGCTGAAGGTGAGATGGAGAGGAAGTTCTGGGAGAGAGATTAAAACAGGCCTTAACCTCCATGTGCATTGCTCCTGAAGAAGCCCTGTGCTGGGGACCACTCTGCTTGTTTTCCAAGATTGCAGCCCTGTGAGAGCAAGCTCTGAAAGGGGCTAATAAGTCTCCCTGGAAAACCAGGTAACACAGGTGGCAAACATGGCCCAGCTCTAACAACGAGGGTTCCCATGGGAAAAAGGCCTCAAATGTACATTGTATCCTTTGAAGCTTGCTCTGCTTTGTTTTGTATAGCCCTGGTGATATAACCCAGATGTTTGAATTCAAAGCATAAGGGATAAACTCCTTATCTCATGAAACATGTCTGAAAGACCCTCTGGCACCGGCATGACTAACAGACCCTGACCTATGACAAAACTCTATGTTCCTTCAATTGTTATCTATAGATAACACCCATTTCTGTATGAGTATAGTCTTTTTGACATTGATTGATAAGCTATGCATGTACGCTGTATGCACCCACACATACAATTCCAAATAAAAGTCATTTGGGAGAAGAACATGGGGTGCTCTCCACTACAGGGAATCGCTAACCCCTTTTCCACCAGAACAGAAAGACTGTGTCCAGGACAACTTCTTTACCATCTGCGGCAGATGGGAAGAGCATGCTGCTGGACAGTTCTTCCCACATCTGTTGGATGAACAGGGACAGAGGCTACGAGCCATTGCTGCAGACAGGCACATCCAGACAGATGGGATTTGGTGCCTTTCATCCTACGTAAGGGACGAGAAGTACCAAGAAGTTTTTGGTTATGCTGCCGGTGTGTCTACGATAAAGGAAAGGAGATTTCTTCTGGGGCCACCTCTCTTGCAGCCACTTTGCATTAGATAAGTGGAATCAGAGCTGTTTGATTTCTTGTGTTTTGGGAAACTTTGTTTGAATTTTGTTGTTTTATAAAACCCTAGAATCTCCTGTCTCTGCTGCTTGGGTCTGTGCCATTTGGGCCTTAGAATTTACTCACTGTACTTGCTGGTGTGATATAGTGCCTCTGCTGTTTGGGCTTCACGCCATTTAGTTTCTGTAAGGGTCATTTGTAACACCAGGTGGTGTCAGATATGATTCTAAGGCTAGTGTCTCTCTCCCTTCTCTTAGAAGATTTAATTTGAGAATACTGGTTTGCTTGAATGTTCTATTTGCTTCAGAACTTTTTTTTTTCTGTTTTGAAAGGAGCATCTCAGTCTCAGTCTTGAAATGTTTTGCTAAACCTCTGGTAAATGGAATGAGATCTCTAATGCTGTTACATCATAAGGATTCTACTCGGGAAGAATTTAAATTGCTTGTTTAAAGAGGGAAAGAGATGCTATTCCCCTCTCAGACAGTAAAAGGTTCAGGAAGAAAAACAATGTGAAAATGTTCTTTAATCACTATGAACTCCCTTCTGGGGGCTCAGAAACTGCTTTGGTCCTGGGAACAAGCACTGTCACTTCTGGTGTCTCCTCCCTCCCTCTTCCCCAGCCTCCCTGAAGTCGTCAAGGTCACTATATAATGAGACAGCTCACTTTGAGCACATTCAAGAAATGCAGTGATCACCAAGAATAAAAAATGCAAATGCATTTGCCAGTGGAGAAAAAACTGTTTCTGAAAGTTGTGAAATGTGTTCATAAAGTTGTCAATCTAAAACATACTAATTACTTATTTTGTTGTTACTGAAAGTTGAGAATTTTAAGTGGGAAAATATAGGTTTTGGTAAAGAAAGGTATAAAATTATAGCATTATATCTTGAAAATAATATAGGATTGAATGTGGGTCATTCTAAAGTTGGTTATGCCTGGACAAGTTTAAAGGGTAAACTAAAATGGGCTAGAAGAGTTGAAGAAGGGTTTTGTAAGTCCAAGCGGGTTTGTGTAAACCAAAGAGGGTCTGTGCAAGCTGAAGGGTGATTGTGTAAGGGAAAAGGAAAAAAATTAAAAAAAAGAATCAAAGAAGTGGTAGAAAAGAAAGAGAGAGATGAAATTAAGGAAGTGAAGGACTGTGAAGGAGGGTAAGAAGGAATAAAGGAAAAGGATATGTGCCACTTTCATGTGCAGCATGGGAAGGAAGGGCATTAGAGTAACTTAGAAAGAAGAGAAGCAGAAGTAGAAAAAAATGAGAGGGAAAAATAAGCACCTGGGTTTTTGAAACCCTGCAGATTCTAAAACTAGTAGCTACCAGGTCCAGAGAACAACAAGGCAGTTAACTCTCTGCTCAAGCTCATTACAACTTGCAGAAACAGCAAGGGGGCCTGTCTTTCCAAGCACAGGAAAAAAAGGTGACACTTTTAAAACCCTGGCTTTTCTCAGACTATGCTGCTGGGAGCCTAGTTCTCACTGCCCCCTGCCCATTAGAACCAGACAACCAAGTGTTAGAAACCACCCTAATCTCTTTTAAGGGTGAAAACTAAGAGAAGAAGAAACACCCAATTAACTTCACAGAAGTGTCTCTCCCTGTTCACAAGAGCCGAGCTAAGTCTTGTCAATCAAGTAATTCAAACTAGACAGTTAACCCCAAAATGTGTATTATGAATGGCTGTTCATCCCTCACCAGCCACAAAGGAATGCTGATTTATTAACTTATGGAGGAGGGTATGCTGGAATTTCCCCCTCCAGAAGGACCCTTGGAGCAGCCAGCAAAGAGGGTGAAGCCATATCATAGAAAAAGCTACCCCACTCCATGACCCACCTCCATCCCACTGGATTTCCCTGATCTGGTAAGAAATAGTATGGGTGATGAAGATGCTCTTGTCACTCGCCAACAACTCACTTGTGCCGCAGGCTTCTCTAGGTTGTGGTCCACCCCCCTGAAGCGGAACTCCAGTCAGCACTCATGGGAGGAGGTCCAACATCACTAGTGAGGGGCCTTTACTTTCAATCTCAAGGGACATCTAGCAACTCCAGCTAGAGCTTCATCAGCAACTCCAGGACACTAAGCAACTCACTGAGCAGGAGGACTTTTACACCTTGCATAATAATTACAATAACACAATCCAAAGACTTGGTTTGAAGGACTGAATTTGCATGTCTGGGTCATGGGGACTATGGGATGGTCCTAATCATTGTGGGCTTTTGTGTTTTGAAATGCATATCCAAATTGTTTTCCAGGGATTGTGTAAGTGATTGTCCAGAGAACTTATCCCTGTCTTAGGAGAGAGCTAGAGCTTCCACAGACCAGGTGTTGATGGACCCTGAACCTGGAATCAAACTTTGCTTGTAGGAAACTCTTCTTATAAGTTGGGAGGGACTATGGTCAGGTACCCTGCCTTTCTGGGACCTCTGTTGGGACGTCTATTCTATTGAACATAATCAATGCATAAGTCTGGGTTAGGGGATCACCTGTCATGAGACACATTGGAATTCGATGAGAGGACAGCCTCGCCTTACTGAGCATAAGAACAAATGGTGGACTAGATGAATAGGTGACACTTTAAAATCCTCATGCAACTTTCAGACAGATTAAAAATGTTCACTAGCACTTTCCTAATTTTCTAACATTCTTAATGTATAATAAACTCTTTCATCAGACATATGACTTGGAAGTATATTCTCTGTCTATGATTGTCTTTTAATTCCTTTAGTGGAATTGTTGGTGGTTTGGTAGAACAGATACATTTCATTTTAATAAAGGTCAATTCATCACTATTTTAATGATATTTTTGTGTGGCATGATTCTACAAAAATCCCCAGATACTGACCAGGTTACATTGTCCTTGTTCATTTATTACAGCAGCCATAGGGATTACAATAGGTTGTAGTATCAGAAGGGGAGGGTTGGTAGAAAAATTACCCACAATGTGGGAGTGACTTTGGAACTGGGTCAGCTGTAGATGCTGGATTTTGTTTGAGTCACACACAGGAATATGTTCCATGTTCATGAACTGAGTGTAACTAGACATATGAGTGTGAAGAAATTTCAACTGAAGACCCAGAAGGAGGCACAGGGCATGATAGAGACTATATCATCTTAGAGAATACCTAAGTAATTATAAACACAGGTTGTGTAGAAAGAGAAACTCTAGAACTATACAGGTAAAGATTAAGAGAAATAAGGAGCATGTTATAGCACCTGGGTGGAAAGGGGGCTCCTTGTTACCCACATACATATTTTCACAGTGCCTATTAAATAAGGTAACAATATCATATGTCCCAGTAATCAGACTTGGACCTTTTTGGTATTTTTACTGACCTGGTCACACACTGACTATTCCAAGCTGCATGATTCACTGGGGCTCCATTTATGAAACCTCTCAGCACTTACAGGGAAGAGAGAGCATCCCTGCCTGGAGGAGCCACAGTGTGTCTGGAAGAGGAGAGGTAGTTTCAAAGGACCAATATCCCTGTCTCATCCCATCATAATCATCATATTTTTCACCTTCATCATCATTTGCTTTCTAATAGTCATGCGTTTCATTTTCTATGCATGCAGTGGTTGTCCACACATAATGACTCCTTATCTCATGTGTGTCCATGCATTTTATAGTTGTTAGATGGAATAGGTAGTGAGACTCTACTTGCCTTCATGTTTCACTGCTGACAGCTGATGGGTCTTTCCCGCCTCTTCTCCATCTGCTCCAACATGGGAAATCT
>NC_040917.2:1913361-1950888 GCF_004126475.2 Phyllostomus discolor | reverse complement strand
CACGCTCAATCCACTGAGCTATGCCAGCCAGGGACAGCTCAGTTTCTAACCTGGCCAGCTGCAGGACACAAGCCTACTGGGCAGGGGTCACCAGAGCATGTGGACCCAATGCCAGGGAACAGAGATGCCTAGTGGTGATGGTCATTGACTTGGCACCATGCCCAAAGCACCAGGTGTAGGTTACATCACACAAAAGCAGAGGGACCCACAGTTCTTTGTGGATGTCCAGGCTGATGACAAAACCACACCAAAAGGACATTGAATGTTTATCACACGCACAGTTGAAATCTCTGAGAAGAATGGGAAGAGTACTTCAGCAAGGTCAACATGCTTTGATGGAGCCAGAAAAAGAGACTTGCTGAGGGTTGTTATTTTGTGTGGGAGGGGAATCTGGTTTAGGGGATTGTGTGGTTTCAGTCTCCCAGTGACATCTAAAGAGGAGACCTCGACTCTTATCAGATGTCCTGTGAGTGTTGAATGAAGAAGAGGCAGGAATTAGACTTCTTTTGAACCCAGTCAAATATAAAATAATAAAAATGGTGACCACCTATTTCACTTAAAATGATAAAAAATGAGCAAAAATCAGATAAACGCCATAATGTGTGGTCAAATGTCAAATGAACAAAAAAACATGTCTACAGAAAAAGTAAGGAATTTTGATTACAAGAAAGCGATTGATGTTGATAATGATGGTGATGATGATGAAGATGATAATGGTGATGGTGATGATTATGATGTATTCTTCATGAAGTCAGGGATGGTGATAAAGGTGATGGCTATGGTGATGATGAGGATGAGGATGACAACAAATTTGGATTGAGTCAATTGTCTTGGTTTAATGAAACGATTTTTCTCTGGGCATGCCATGAACATGTTCCTCCACTCAGGAGTGTCCTGTCTTCCCTGTCAGTGTTGAGAGGTTTTATAACTGCAGCCCAGTGAATTATTCAGCTTTAGTGAGTCAGTTTGTGACCATAGGAGTAATGATCTCAAAGTTTTCTAAATCCTGGTCACCTGGACTTTTGACCTCATTACCACATGTAACAGAGACACTGAAAATGTGAATGGGAAACAAGGATTCCACTTTTTCCAATGACATGTTCCTTTTTTCTGTTGATCTCTACCTGCGGAATCTTTAACATTTCTATCTCTAACAAACTCCTGTTTTTTTAAGGTAATATAAGCTATCTCTATCATGTCCTGGGCCTCCTTGAGGATCCTCTCTTAAAAAGTTATTAAATTCATATGTCCAGTCAACTGTGTTCATGAAAATAAGGCATACTTGTCTATGTGACTCTAAGCCCAGCATCTTCCCCTTACTCATCTGCAAAGTGTCTGCTCTAGTCTCTATGTCTGCTGTAACCAATACACATGGATAATGGAGGGTGATGTTTTCTGGGGAGCTCTTTGGGAAAAAAAAAACACACCTAACAAAACATCCCTTAACATACTGATACACTAGACTTTTTTTTTTTAATTAAAGAAATCCCACCACAAAGATCCATTAAGCCAAAAAAAATGTAGATGAGAACTTGCAGACTATATTTTGAAATTTCATCTCTGATGGAAAAAAGTGTTTATTATACAGGAAGAACATTATATGTTGTGTGGAAGATCCCAGCACCCTCTGACCATAGAGATCACCTCCAGAAACAGGAGTTAGAAAGGCTCAGAGTGGGGGTTTCCTGTGACATAGAAGTTCCCTCGCCTGTAAGCTAAGCTGTGCTTAGAATTCTCTTCATTCCCCACCCCCTGTACCACAACATCACTGACATCACTAGAGGGAGGAGACAGGTCAGTTAAACCACTGCCATAGTCATTTCAACAAATGTAGAATTACAAGTTGTAAACATACATATTTACTTTTTATGTTTAATATTTTATTCATGTAACAAAGTGATTTTCTCTGATGTGATTAGTCTATGGAGTTTCTGCAATGTGCAAAGAGCTTGTGTTAGGGAGCAGTTTGCACAGGGTCCTTTGAAGGGGGTATCTTCCAACATCAAGAATCTCAAGAATTCAAGGTGGCCCTGGCTGGTGTAGCTTAGTGGGCTGAGTTCAGATTGTGAACCAAAGGTTGCCAGTTGGGTTTCCAATAAAGGCACATGCCTGGGTTCTGGGCCATATCCCCAGTAGGGTGCGTGCGAGAGGCAACCACACATTGATGCTTCTCCACATCTCTTTCCCCTTCCCTTCCCCTCTCTAGAAATAAATAAATAAAATCCTTAAAAAAATGATTCAGAATGGCCTAAATATCTGTGCTTGGGAAGACATTACTAGAAACAAAATGGCATCATGAATTAAGAAACAAGATACTGAGAATGACTATCCTCTATTTCTGAATGTGTTGGCCAAGATAGATACTGTCTGTATGGTTTTGTAATATTAATTTTTGTAATTATGTATATACTGGAGTTATGTTATTCAGATACTGCCCCAAAAATGGTAATCATTTTACAATCCAATTTAAAGATACATGAGAATTCAAAGTGTCACCCCTCATCTAAGCAAACTTTTCTTTTTATGCTCAGAAAGGTGAGGCTCACCATTGATTCTATTCCAATGAGTCTCATAATCCAGGTGATTCTCTATACCTGAATCACAGGTTGAGTGATTTCAAGAGACAAGATGTCCCCACAGAGGTCCCAGAGTGACTTGGGCATTGGACCTTAGTGCCTTCCCACACTTAGGGAAAAGGCTGCCCCACATGAAATTACACTTCTAGATCCAAGGTCAATCTTGCCTTGTGTTATGGGGGTTCACAGTCTTCTCCTTACATGGCTGAGTCTCTGGGGAAGGGAGGGCTGTGGTCTATGTTCTAGAAGACGATGAGACCACTGGGTCTCTTCCCGTGCCTGATAACAACCCCTCAGTGTGAGTGTCTCAGATTCAGACACTAATGTGGGAGGTCCTGCCTGACCATTGAAGGACTGCAGGGGGCCAGTGTGACAATCATGCTTGATGACCTTGGAATTGCAGCACCCACATGAGCTTTTGTCCTGCCTCCAGCACCCATGTCGCTTGTGTTCCTCCTGAGACTCAGGCCTGAGTTCTTGGACTTGGAAATATCCTTGAGACTCCTCTGTGACCCTCATATTACACTTTTTCCTTGAATTACCCCAAACCTTCTTTCTGTCACAGTCAATTATTTCCTCAGATACACACTGTAGAGGCAGGGTGTGTGCCTCTGTCCCAGGAGCACAAGGTTGAGATAAGTGTGATCCAGTCTCTGTCAGACCCAGGGTTCCATCAGCCCTGACCCCATTAAACAGGCTGTGTCTCCATGTTCCACATACTCTTCATCCTGCTGCTTCCAGAATGGATGGGAGACGCTGACAAAGGGCCATGAGCACCATTATGGTAATTGTTACTGTTTGTTCTATCTCAGCACAGCCTCTGTTCACCCATGCCTCATGTTCATTTCAGGTGACCACATGTTGTCTCCTTTAACCTGACTTTGTTGCCTGCATTCCCTGTGCTGTGTCCTGTCCTTCCTTTTCGGAAAATAGTAAGAACACCTGGTCACAATGAATTGAATTATTGTGTAAATGGGAGAGATGGAATAGGAAACTGAATTAGCAAGATGTGCTCTGACCTCACCAGAAAATATGATTCCCCTTAAAAAGAAGAGATAGTGGACAGATGCAAGAAGACAGATGAGTCTTGGAGACACACTGCCCAGAGAAATGATCCACTCTCAGCATCACAATGGCTGTGTGCATCCATGTCTGTGAGAACCTGGAGTGGCCAAGGACATGGAGACAGAGCACAGAATGTGGTGGGTGGAACAGGGACAGGAAGCCGGGAGTTACTATTTAATGGGCACCAAGCCAGTTTGGGAAAGTGAGCACTTCTGGATGTGGAAGGTGACAATGGTTGCACAACTTTGTGAGTGTGCTTAACATCACTGTGTCCACTTAACATGGATTAGCGCAGTGAGTGTGTGGGGCAAGAACCTCAGGAGGGTTATGACTGCCCAGTACAAGTTTCCAGGGAAGTGGAATTTGGGAGCAGGGGAAGCCTGGTCCAGTGACTCTGACCACAGAGGTTGCTGAGCTGAGACCAGTGTGTGAGTTGGATGTGTGGGGACAAGGGTAATGGGTGAGTCATGCACTGAGAGACCTGCAGGGCATTATATAGGCCTGGTCCTGTTCAAGTGAGATACAATGCATGTGGCACATCATTGGAGCCCAACACACTCTGACTCTGAGTGTCACCAGGAAGAGGGGTGGGTTGCACGATTGTCCCTGATGCCCACCACACACAGGACACTCCTGCACAAAATGGAACTACCCTTCTCCAGAGACTTTTTTGCCCCCATGAATTTCCACTTTGCAATGTCCTCCAAGCAGGTAAACCAGCATTTCCTTCTACTCTCATCTGGTGTGAGAGTGAGGAAAATGACAAGACCTTCAACAGCTTCCATGCATCCTGGCCTCAGCATCTTTAAATCACCTTGAGTAGAAGGGAACATAGACACCCAAATGCTCACCAGAATGTGTATCAGGGCATCATCACAACAATATATGAGGGAAGGGAATACATGTCCAGTCTGAGTGCCCTCTGGAAAAGGGGAGGTCACACATTCGTAGGCTGGACAGAGCCATAATTGGGTCAGTTCTCCTTCTGCATAATGTTGCAGAGGACAGGAGGGGGTTACATAGCACAGGGGCCCTCTAGGGGACAAGTGTCTGCTCACTGGAGATGTTCTCACTGCTTCTCTCCTTTGATGTCCACCCCCCTTTCCTTTATGCTGGTCACACTGGACAGTGCCCAGGGCTCCTCACAGGTGTCTCAGGACCTTCAGGACAGTTGGGACATTCCAATCAAAGATGCCACCTGGACACCACATGGCCGCACTAACGCCTCACTCACAGCTCCCTTGTCAATGGAGGGGGGATCTCCTGAGTGATTTGTCACCAGAGCAAACCTCACATGTGTTCCATGGACGTCCTCAGTCTCTCAGATGCACTGCAGGCTTCACTGTGCCCTGTAAAATAAAGGCACTTCAGTGGAGGTTTTCTGTTTATGGATTGTGTGAGGTTTGGTGAAGTAAATCATGTGTTAAGCATTTTCCTGGCTGTTAAATTCCATGGCATGTTTCACTTAAATTTAGTCATTTAGTTCAATGGACAACTAGCCTGCATTTGGCTTTCCTCCATCTGTCACCTTGGCCCATCGTGGGCTCCCAGGCCCCTCCTGAGGATATCACTCTCCAATCCCCTGACCTGGGTCTCAGGTGAATGTGGGGATGGCTAGTTCCAATCTGATCTGTATGACCAGAAAGCAGGTCCCATCATCCTCACACATCTCAGAATGCCTGCTAACCCAGAGTCAGTGCCTCTGTCTCTCTGGGAGACAGTGACCCCAGGGTCTCAGCATCCCATATGGTCTAGAAATTTGGGAGGTCTCTTGAGTGGCTTACCTGTGGGAAGGGGCTGCCTCCTCTGCCCTGGGAGGAGTGAGGTGAAAGGAAGGATACAGAATGTGTAGCACCTGTCTCAGCTGCAGGGCCAGGGCTGTCTGTACTCCTGGCAGCAGGACCTGACCAGTGTGGCCCATTCCCTGGAGCTGGGCTGACACAGAGGCTGCACCTGCACTGCCACCTGAAGGCCCAGGGAGCCTCAGCCAGGTGAAGGGAAATATTTTTTTTTAATTTTACTCTTATTTTTACATCAAACTTTATATCAACTGTTTTTTTTTATAAAATTATAATTTTCCAATCTGACAACAATGAATCTACTTCACATGATGTTTTTGGCCTTGGGCAGATGTTTGCACATAATATCAATCTGTTTTAACATCCACTTGAATAATGCATGGAATTCAAAAAGAGCATGGTCCCTCATCCAGTCCAGCTTCAATTTTTAAACATGGAAAGAACGACTCCCCTTTCATGATTAAAAGTTGTCTCATGACCCAACTACACTCCCAACCCTGACCCACGTCATCAAGTCTAAGAGAAGAACAGTGCTCAGGGACCAGAAGGACATGGGGCAGTGATCTAAGCCTCTCATTTATGATAGCAGAGTCCCCCACATGCAAATTCCCTTCTCACATCCAGTTTAAAGTGTCCCCTGGGCTGTGGGGTCTCACAACTGTCTCCTGACAGGGGGCTGAGGTTTCTCGAGAAGGCAGAGCTGTGCTCTAGAGAAGATGAGAGTGCTGGGTCTCCTCCTGTGCCTGGTGACAGCCCCCCCTGGGTGAGTGTCTCAGATGTTAGGAATAGTTCTATGGGAAGTGGTGAGTGCACATGACTGAAAGGGTCTGATTTTCCTTGTCCACAGGTGTCCTATCCAAGGTGAAGCTGCAGGAGTCGGGCCCAGGACTGGTGAAGCCCTCACAGACGCTCTCCCACACCTGCACTGTCTCTGGATTCTCTTTAACAAGCAATGCTGTGCACTGGACCCTCCAGTCTCCAGGGAAGGGGCTGGAGTGGGTGGGTGCTATGGGGTATGATGGAAGTGCATACTACAACCCAGCGCTGAAATCCCGACTCAGCATCACCAGGGACACCTCTAAGAGCCAAGTTTATTTGGCACTGAACAGTGTCACAACTGAGGACACAGCCATGTACGAGAGACACAGTGAGGGGAAGTCAGTGTGAGCCCAGACAGAAACCTCCCTGTGGGAGGCAGGAGGGCTGGCCTGCAGGGGCCACTCAGGACACCAGGGGGCGCTCTCCTCTCACCAATCATAGAGAACAGCCCTGGGGGCAGGCGTGGACCCAGTGGGGACTGAAGGAGCTTCCTCCTGGGAGCAGGGGTTTCCTCTGGGAGCTCACAGCTGCATCCAGGAACCCTGCCTTCCTCTCTGTGAATCTGGTTTCTGAGGTTTTCACTGCAGAAAATAAACAAGAATGTAAACATGTTTGCAGATGAAAGATCACCAGGGACTACCGACCTCTTCTTCAGCAAGTTCTTTTTTTTTTTTCCTTTCTTAACAAACTACATTGCAGTTTATTATTAAATTACACTTAAAACCTGACTGAGGAGTGTTTGATCCAGAAGAACAAATTCTATGTTTGTAGTAAAACATAAGCTCATTGTGTTTGAAGAAGCCACAAACATTCCAAAATGTTTTCTAACTTTGAAGTAAGCAAACTAGGGAACATGCATGAATGGACTGTACTCAGCAATGAAAATAATGATCAGGTAATACAGGATCAATGCCAGTGAGTCTCCAGTATCACTCAGTGTGGAGTGTGCCAAGCTCAGAGATTCCTAAGGGGTGAGTCCTAGTTCTCACAGGTCCACTCCAGGAGGACAAGGGGTGGTGGGGCTTTCTGTGCCTTTCTCACTGTTACCAGGCAGGAAGCTGCACTCTGTGTAGACTGATCACACCCTCATTCTCAGTAGGGCCTGATGAGTGGATGGTTCCACATGTGGAAACAATCACCTCCAGGCTGCTGTGAAGGTACAGTGTCCACCACCAGGTCTGCTGTTGTCCTGACAGCGGCTGCCTCCTCCTGGTGTCTCTGTCTTTGGTTCTCCCACAAGCACAGGGCTCCGTGGCAGCTGAGACTCCAATGATCCCCATTTCTTTCAATGGCTTTACTCCTCACTGAGGCCTCCAGCACCTTCATATGCTGCTGGAAATGACTTCATCACCATTAGAATAGACCTGGACTTTACCTGGTGGCTGATTTCTAGGCATTTTCCTGAAAAAACTCTGACACAGGTTATTCACCTCCTACTGGGGACAAAGATGGCTGCACTCCACACTCAGTCAGGAGGTGAGTGTTCAGATGTGATTATGTGGCAGCTCTTGTCTCCATGACCCTAATGTCCAGGTGGGTGAACCCTGTGAGGTAAGTGAATGTAGGAATGTCAGGGTCCCAGTGCCCTAGGATGCTGTGTCCAGGGGAAGGCCTCCACCCCAAGACTGGTGTCAGTTGGACAGAGTGGGTCCTGTAATTTGGTGGCAGCTGCGTCGATCTCACCGTTAGTGGCCAGCAGCTTGTGGATGAATGCAGGACACTGGTACCTTCTCTCCTGGAAAAGGAACCTGTGGCCAGGATGTGGCAGCACAGAGTCTGTGCCCCTGAATGCACTTGTCTTGAGTGCACTTGCTGCAACTAGAATTGGGAAGGGAGGGTGTGCCCCTTAGTGTATGCTGTCTGGGTCTTATCACTGTTGGAATCTGTTATGGAGTGAACTGGTCTTCATCATCAGTGTTCCAATTGGATCACCCCCAGTCCAAGTAGGACTTTTAAAACAATTTCTGCATTCTGACTAGGACTGATTCCATTATAGCTCTTCATGCCCTGAAACTGGAGTTGAAGTCCTCTCTGCCTCCTTTCGTTGTGGCAAGAACTCCACGTGAGATCTATGCTTGACACAAGCCATGCTGCTTGATAACCCCAGGTGCAGCAATGTGCAGCCAACCTCTGGGATACAACCACCCTGCATGACAGGATGCTTCTTTGGAAAGGCAGCTCACCATGTGCCTTCAACCAGCTCTGAGAAACTACAACACTGCCATCAGCAGGTGTGCATGGATTCCGAGAGTCCTGATGTAAAAGGGACTATGTAGTGTTCACTCAGTTGTGCCTGTGTCCCTTCACTCAGCACGGTGTCCTCAGGGTTCATCCATGTAGTTGCTTAGAGCAGGATTGCCTTTTAATTATACTGGTAAAATAAAAGAACAACATGAGTGAAATCCAGTGTTCACCTGAGATTAAAAAGAAAAGTTACTTAGGAAACAGAGATTCAGGCATGAGCCTAAATCCTGCCCTGAGCAGGGGTGAAGGCAAGGGGTGTTTGTGAGACAGGGAGGTATGGAGGTTCAGGACCAAAGGGGAGGAAATTCTATCATTGTAGACAAGGTACATTAGTCTTTACTGAATGTGAGGCTGCAAATGTCAAGACTGTCTTCAATTGTGTCATAATCAGGCTATCTCTTCCCTGTCAGCTGTGCAAAGAGTTGTGTAAAATGCTGTGCTGGGGTCCAGTGCAAAGGTGACTGTGTGGAGTCCACACCCTGAACAGGTTGGAGAAGGAAGTCATGCCAGGTGATTTGACTGGAATGTCTGCTCCCACTCTATTTTAACATGGTCTCTCTCCTGTCACCTTCTCACAGTGAAAGCCCACCACCTATGATGTGCCCATCACACATCCCTGAGTGGATAACTCAGTGTTACTCCTTGCAGGCTTGAACTCTACAGCAGACCTACGGATATGACTCCACCTCATGATGGAAACTTCCAGCCAAGGAACACCTGCTTCCCAAGTTCCTGCTCCAGTGCTGCAAGCACCACCCTGCTGCCTGTGTTCATGAGCTGTGCTGACTCACAGACCTCACCTCTGTGTTGTCACACAGTGCTGGTCCTTCTTGATGGCTTAGTGCTCATGTTAGTGATGTACATTCAATTAAATGATAGAGATTTATTTGATTTGTCATATTTCTGAGAATACTTCCTGAGAAAGGGTGTTCATGTGATGCAGTTCCCCAGTGTGATAACACATGATGACAACATCTACACAGAGGATAAGCATGGGGTTTCTGAACTGACTTGGTGGCACGGATACCTGACAGATGTTTGGGATATCCAGCACAGGTCCAAGGTCCTGTGAAAATGAGAACTTTCTCAGTGCTCTCCCAGGTAGAAATCACCTGTAACATTCCCCAGACATAGAAAACCAATCAGATGCTCTCCTCTGTCCCTGGAACTAACTGAGATCTCAGTACTTACTGGACTGCTGGACTGAGGACAGGGAGTCCACATGGGGAACATCAGCACAACTCCTCCACGAATGATGCTAGAGAAGACCACCTTTGAATGAGAGTCTAAGTAATGATTGGCACTGTCTGACTTCTCACCTGTGACACCTTGGTCAGTGTGGGAATGCCCATGAGGGTTGAACCATACAATAAATGAAGGAGGAGATAGGGGTTCCTGTAGCAACAGAAAGGTGCACCTGTGAGTCACTGAGCGGTGCATCTGTCTCCCTGTGTGGTATGAGTTCTGAGGTCCATTGGGCAGGTGGTAGAAGGGAAGATATTCATCAAAATGAAGCATCCAGAAAGAACAAAAAGACATCATGTCCCTCACCAAGCAGCCCATCATCCACTCACTCAGGAAGTCACACCCAGGACTAGAATCCATGTAGGGACCCTGCCCATGTGGAAGAAACAGAAATAAAATGACCTGGAGTTCATTATCATGAAAATCATCTGTGTGTGTGTGTGTGTGTGTGTGTGTGTGTGTGAGAGAGAGAGAGAGAGAGAGAGATACAGAGAGAGATACAGAGAGAGATACAGAGAGAGATTTATAGAACAGCAAATGTGCAGTGGGATTAGGACAACATGCAAGGATACTCAGAAAGGACATTCAATCAGATGAACTGAAGGACATCAGAGGCCCTCAAAGACTCCGAGAGCTCTGGACTCAGAGGTGTTGGCTGTGTCAGTGCATCAGGCAGTTCCAAAGGAGAGGTTCCCTAATGATTCATAGAGCACTGGGTATGGGGCTCCTACAGTGTCACTGGGGTTCAATACAGGCAGTCTCTGTGCCCAGAGATGTCGAAGCACATGGTGTCCCTGGGGGAGCACCCAGAAGTCAGCACACAGCCATAAGAGGTCCATTCCCTGTGAGTCCAGGAAAGGACTCTCTCCTGCAGGACACAATCTGGGCATTGAGGGACATGTGGGACTCTGAAGTGTAGGGCCCTTGCCCCAGGTGCAGGGGCACAGGGACGTAGCAAAGGATTTTCTCTGAGAGACTGAATCTCCCACTTGTCAGAAAACATCTAAAAAAAATTGGACTTGAGGTGACTGTAAACACCCTATTCTGCCTGAGTATTTACCAAACTGGATAAGACATGAGTACCACAGTCAATGGGGGTATGAGTAGTGCCTCTATTATCTGAAATGTGAGAAGCTGGGGGCAGGGAAGATTGTATTAACTCACTAGGGGCACAGTTGTGGAGACACACTGATCCAGCAATAAAACATGCAGGTATCAAGGTCAGACTGGTCCTTTTGGTCCCTGTGTCACCAAAGGTGAGCTCACAATGAGCAGCTTGTCCTGTCAGGGCTTGGTCCTCACTGGGAGGAGCTATGTCTGCACAGACCTCAGGGACCTGACAGGGGATGTATATCCAATAATATCAATTTGGACTTGGACTCGGAGTCTCCCAACAAGCATGGTCTCTGTGTCCTCTACCCTCTCACAGGTGGGGTCAAAAATCACCTGGGAATCCCTTGTCTCATGAATATAAAAATTAGAAGTAGAGTAGGTTAATATAGGACTGTCTGTGCCCTAAGAGTATCACCCAGAGCCACACCCACCCCTACAGAGGTCCTGAAGTCCCATCCTCTAACCATGGACTGGAGCTGGACACCGTTCTTCCTGGTGACCATGGATATAGATGAGATCACCAGTGCCTGGATTGAGGAGGGGACCTTGGGAAGTCAAGGAACACTTCCACCCACTCCTGTCTTCTTTCCACAGGTTGCCTCTCCCAAGTTCAGCTGGTGATGTATGGATCTGAGGTGGGGAATCCTGGGGCTCAGACAAAGGTCTCCTGCAAGCATTCTGGATACCCCTTCACCAGTTATGAGATGCACTAGGTGTTACAAACCCCAAAACAAGGTCTTGAATAGATGGGGTGTGTTTACTCTAACAGTGGGAATACAAAGTTACAGAAAAGGATCACCATGACCACTGACAAGTCTGCAAGCACAGTCTACATGGAGCTGAACAACCTGAGAGCTGAGGGCACAGGTTTGTATTACTTTGTGAGATACACATTGCGGGGAAGTCAATGTGAAAACAGACACATAACTCTTTGCAAGAGACAGAAGGTCTGGGATGAGGGGTATACTTAACTGACCCATGTGGCAGTGGCAAATGTAGTTCAGCCCTGATTCAGAAAACCACCAGGGATGAGGTGGCAAACAGGAGCCAGGCCCACAGATCAGCTTTGCCATGGGGCACTAGGCTGCTTTGAGGCTTACTTTCACTAAAACTTAACCTGAATTGAGGCAGCAAATGTTTACTGCATATCTCTAAAGTAACTTCCTAAACTCTGTGCTAAATCTTCCAAGGATGGAGTGTAACCAGTTCAACCACCTTTCCCCTTGCACTTGTTACATTCTTTTCTTTGAAGTAATCAGCAACATCCTTTCCTTTTGTTATCTGTAAAAGGTAATGACCCACAGCCTACCTGTACATGGTAAAGGAGGACCATCCTCGATGCAGTGTGCCCAGAAAAGGAATAAAAGCCTCTCCAGGCAAGGATCAGGGAGCTCTCTGACTCAGAGTGTCCATGGTGTCCCTTTTCTCCACAGGACTTCTGTAGCCCATGTAAATTTGTTAATCACAGTCACAACACAGAGACCCCATTGGCCATAGTTCACATCTTCTGACACCCAGGGACAGAGACTCAGGACTATGAGCCACAGTTGTGGAGAACGCACAAACTTGATTGAAGTGTGTGGATCAGCTCAGGTAAGGGCCAAGAACACTGAGTGCTTTTCAGTAAGGTCATAGGTTGTGTTAGATTTTAGAGGAAAAGGGATTTCTTTCAAGGGTGCCCTCTCTTGTGGCCACTTTGTGTCTGTACCCTCTTTTGTAAGCAGGAGCTTTGCTCTCTGCAAAGAATTTGCTGCATGACATGGGCATTGGTGAAGCTGTTTAAAGCCACAAGTTTGCTTGCTCCTATAAGACATCCATGAAAGGATGAGCTAGAACATGGACCAGAACAGAACACTATGTTTCCCAAAAGTCCAAGCAACAAGAGTCACACTGTAAAAACACTCACAGGCCCATCCCCACAACACAACCTCCAACTATGTTAGGTTTGGAAGAAAGAACAAAAAAAATGTCCCTTTAATCAGCTTTAAAAACAGCACCTAGTTACTTGCTATTTACAAGCATCTCAGAAGATTCTGTCTTTCATGTTGGGAACCACCCTGCCTCGTATCAGAAGCTGTAACCCCCACCAAGGCTAAGGCTGAGGGAATGACAATAATCCAGCGAGGAGACAAAAGCTTATCTCCCTGGCACGAGTGTAGGATCTGCTACTTTTACTTCACCCTGCCTGGCCCCCAATGGTTGGTTTGTTAGCCAATGATGGGAAAGATTCCCCAAGGGGGGGGATCTAATCAGGCATGATCACATGGGAAGTCCCCAAGAAAGGACTTTGGGTGCTACAGCAAAAGGGGTGATGGACCTTTACCCCTCGGCTTTGACATAGCCTGAATCCTCATTATCTCCAAAAAAATCTCCTGATCTCTTGGCTGCCTTACTTCCCTTGTTCCACCTAAGCCTGAAACAATGACAGAGGGCGGTACAGCTCTGTGATGGAAAGGGCGGGTCCCCCGGGTGATCAGGCCTAAGGAAGAATATGTAAAATCCTGTGAAACCTGCTTTGTTTAGAATGCTCTGGATGAAATGATAAATGTCCAAGCAAGAAGTAAGTCTGTTCCTCAGAGTTTTACAGCTCTTTAGCTATGTGACCCTGACTCAAAACTGGCCCTCAGACTTCTTTGTTATCTATCATTTTATCCTTACTTCCTGGCAATGATTAATGAGCTTTACCTGAATTCCTGTGTAAACAAACCCAATAAAAGCCTGCTTAGGCAGGAGAACAAGGCACTCTCCCCTAGAGAGGGTGGCCAAGACACTCTCCACTAGAGAGATTGGCCATTTTGTACCTATTCCCCCACATGGTTTGGTTGCCCCATGTATGTATTTCTCGTTTTCCAAGGGACATCTGCTGCTGCGATGGATACCGCTGGCCCAGCATCCATCACACTTCCAGGTTATCTGTTGTGGTCCTTTAACTTTTACTTTTTCTCTCCATCCTCTTGCATAAGGGAATGCAGATCGTGAGTGAGTGTTTAGGTTTTCATGGAACTCTGAAGATCACTTTGCAGAAAAATGTATTGTTAATCACAGGTTTTGTATGAGAGCTTTTGGAGTTTGCCAAGCTCTGAAGATAAAAGGTACTTCCTCCCTCAGCTCAAAAAAAACTGCATGTTCCCACATGAGTCTGAAGCTTGGGAGGGTGTGTGGGACCAATTCCCGAGATGTGCAAGGGCCTTATAGGGACCACCTAAATGACTTAACATAACCTTCTGGTGCATCCATGAAAACACGATATAAAGGCTGGTCACCTAACGTGTCGAGCCATCACTTTCAGTCTTACATGCTTGCAGGAGGACCCGAGATCCATAACCAGGGTTAGGGTATCTGGATTGTTGGGTACCCTTCCCTGACTGTCTTTCACCAACAGCACATTTTGACCCACCACGCTATATCCCCTAGTAGATAATTAGCTGAGTTTCAGCACAGGAGGTAGAGTATGAAAAGGCAACAGTTAAAAGTAATAAGGAGCCTTTTAACAGCAATAATGAGCTCCGGTTTATCTAAAGATCAGGAAGAGTACCTGTGTGTGTGTCACAACAGCTCCTCTGGGGAGCAGGATATGAGGTAAAGGAATAACATCTCATTCAGCTTTTACAAACTATAAAGGAATACTACCCTGCTTTTCCTGACAAGGGAACCTTAGATATTGAGGTTAGGGCAAAGACAGGTGACAAGCTAAAATATTTACAAGACAGTGGTGTTTCTTTTGAAGTTCAGAATTTACTAATTAGGGAACTAGCCAGGACTGCTCTCATGCCTATATGGGCTAAGAAACAGGAGCTAGTCACAGAGGAGGATGAGGGGTCTAGTTCAGAAGAGGAAGTCATATATGATGTAGTAGAAGAACTAGCCACGGAAGTTCTACCTGCAGCCCTAGAGGAGGTCCTACCTCATATCCATCGCTCCTTACTTTAACTCTGGGAGTGTCCTTCCTGGCAGGTTGTGTCACCAGCAAGAAAGACAGAAAACTCAGACCAATATCCTGTCAGGGACATGTGACAGTGCCTTTGGAAGACACAAGAGGCTGAGGGTTTAGATTTCCGTTCAGCCATCCACAGTGTAGCCAAGGGTCAGAGAAATGTCCATGAGCCCCTTCCCTTTTCTCTTTACAAGGACTTAAAAAAGAGAATTAAAGAAAATGGGCTTCAGTCTCCTTATACTACTCAGATGTTTCAAACCATCACTGACAGCTATATCATGGTCCTTTGTGATTTGATTTCCCTGGCCAGGACAGCCTTAACCCCTGCTCAGTTTAGAGTCTGGCAATCATAATATTCTGTGAGAAAGTAACCAGGAAGCAAAATATGCAGAAATGAATAATCCTGTCACACTCCCTGTGCTGCCTGGGCCTGGTTATTTTGCTACCACTGCAGACTAAGCCAGGCTTAATTCTCAAGCTTTTACTCAAAGTGCTCAAATTTCTCTCAGAGCCATGAAGGCTGTGCCTGATTCTCAGGCCAAGGAAACTTCTTCCTTCATCAATATCCATCAGGGTGCTACAGAGGCATATATTGACTATATCAATTTCCTACAGGAGCCATTGAATAGGAAGTTGATAATCATAAAGGAGCCAAAACTCTTTCAAGACAACTAGCTTATGAAAATGCTAACAAAGACTGCAGGGCCAGTATAGAACCCCTGTGAGTTACCCCCAGAGAAATCAGTGAGATTATCAAGCCTTTCCAAGATGTTTGGTCAGAGCTGGATAAGGACTCTCTATTGGCTGCTGCAATCAAGGGGGATTCAAAATGTTATAACTATAGAAAGCCTGGTCACCTGCACAAGGAATGGACATCCACACTAAGAGGGGGCATAGGTAATGGGAAGCTTTCCCCCAAGGATTGCCACACTGTGGCTACAGCAGATATTGGGCAAATTAATTCTACTGTAAATTTGACTAAAATGGCCAACCTATTCAGAGGAACTTCCAAGGGGGCACCTGCTCCAGTGCTCCCAACCCCAATCAGAGCTTTAGGAACAGCAACCAATATTAGATAATTCAAGGGAATGCACAGTTTCCGACCTTCGTGCAGTCACCCACAAAAATACAGGGCTGAACTTGGTCACCAGCAGCAAGCTCATCTTAAAGGAACAGGATCAAGTAACTGTAGCTCCCACTGGTGTCTGGGGACCTCTACCCACAGGAAGACTCAGTGTAATCTTAGGGAGATCCAGTATTCCTACCAAAGGCATTCTTGTTCTGCCAGGGACCATTGACTCAGACTATCAGGGAAAATTAAAATAATGCTGAAAGCTTCTCGCTGTCATATTATTGCCGCTGAAATGCACATTGCCCAGCTGCTCCTGCTCCCCTATGTAACCTCAAAGACTCAAACTACAATGAAGGAGGAAGGAAGGTTCAATAGTACAGATAATTAATCAGTTTTTTTGGACAGAATCAATTAAGTTAAATAAACCAAGCTTACCTCCAGTCAGGGTTTAGTCTTTAATTCTGTGCTAGGGCCACTGAGAAGTTCATGGACTGTGAGTCCAGACAGCACTGCCCGCTGCAGTGTTCAGTCTGGGCAGCAGGGTGCACACCAGACCCATGAGCTCAGGGTGGCTACTTCAGTATCAGGTGCAGTGGGAGCTGGTGAGAGATTTTGTCTGAGGGCCTGCACCTTCCTCTTGTCATAACACAATCTACATTAAGAGCTGCGCATGAGGTTACTGGAAATGCCCAATTCCATCAGAGCATTTACCAAACCCAATAAGACATGAGGACCACAGTCAATAAGGGTATTTGTATGACTTCTTTATATCTGGATTCTAAGGAGATAAACATAGGACTTATTTAACTAAATCACTATGTTGAAATTTTTGAAGACTCCCTGATGTAGTAATAAAACATTGAGGTATCAAGGCAAGACTGGTCCAGGTGGTTTCTGTCACTCAATGATGGATTAAGAATGAGAATCATGTCCTGTGTGGGCTGGTTCCTCATTGGGAGAAACTGCACAGAGCTCAGGGACCAGCCAAGGGGCACATGTCCTGACATGAGGTTTAGGATTTGGCCCATCAGACTCCCACTGAGCACAATTTCTGTGCCATGTGCCTTCTCTCAGGTGGGGTCAGCACTTCAGCTATGAAACACTCTGTCACATGCATATGCTAATGAGAATAGGTAGACTAGTTTGAATGTGGGTCTGTCTGTACCCTGAGAGCATCACCCACAGCCACACCCTCCCGTACAGACTACAGGCATCTTGATGGCTTGAGGGGCTTGATGACAGACCCTCACCATGGACTTGAGCTGGAGAGCCCTCCTCCTGGAGGAAGTGGCTACAGGTAAGGACTTCTCAGTACCTTGTTTCAGGAGTGAACCTGGGAAGGTCAAGGGGTATTTCCACCCACTCTTGCTTCCTTTCCACAGGCATCTACCATGCAGATGGTACAGTTGGGGGCTGAGCTGAGGAAGCCTAGAAGCTCACTAAAGGTCTCCTGTAAGGCTTCTGGATACACCTTCACCAAGTAATGGAT
Organism: Phyllostomus discolor; assembly: GCF_004126475.2. NCBI lineage: Eukaryota > Metazoa > Chordata > Mammalia > Chiroptera > Phyllostomidae > Phyllostomus > Phyllostomus discolor. The sequence continues at coordinate 1,933,532 of NC_040917.2, read as the reverse complement.
GTACTGGATATGATAGGCCCCAGAACACGGGCTGGAGTAGAAAGGACAAAGTGATACTGAAGATAGTGAAACAAAGTACACGCAGAAGGTCCACAGAAGAGTCACCACAGTTGCAGACAAGTCCCTGAGCACAGTGTACACAGAGCTGAGTAGCCTGAGCAATGACATGATGGCTGTTTATTCCTGTGTATGAGACAGAGTTTCATGACCTACATCCTGAATGTGTCACAAAACCTGAGGGATGGGGCAGCTGGTGTGGACTGAGGAGATGACAGGACAATGAGCCTCCTGACTTCCTCCCACACAGTCAGTATATGAGACCAGGACTGATGCTTCCACATGCACATCAGACACTTGAGGATCCGGATCCACTGCAAGGATGTGTCTGGGGAGATGCTTCTGAGAGGACCCCTGTTATTTACTGTGATTGTGCAGGGGGCACATTGAGAGCTTCCTTGTCCTCAGAATGAGGAGTGCTCATGGAGGTGTCATCTGGAAATCCTAGGTGTGTTCAGCTTTGGGATTGGACTATAGTGTCTCCTAGAAAGTTCTAGGACACTATTGTATGTCTGAAGAATGGAATGTGTTTGGGAAAATGAAAATATTTTCTATCTGTATTCTAAGGAGATAAACATAGGGATTGTTAAACTAAATCACTATGTGGAAAATTTTGAAGACACACTGGCCTAGTAATAAAACATTGATATATGAAGGCCAGGTTGAAATTTCTGTTCTTGCCTCTGACCAAACATCACACAGTTTAGACTGTGGCAGCAAAGTAGAAGGCTGGCAGGTGTCCCAGGTTCCAGCTCAGTCTGTGACATCTCAGTGTTACTTCAGTCCTCCCTCATGGTGAGATCCTAAGAAGTCTCACCTGAAACCACAGCCATGTGAGTGTCCCTGTCCCTTGGCCATTAGTAATGTCATCACACAGCAGGGAGCAGTGTGCAGACACCCTTGACAATGGAAGTTCCATATCCAACCTGCTCTATGTTCCTATGGAAACTGAACCAGACACACACCTAGCACAGCAATCTGTACACATTTATTCTTGCAGAGTCTGGAGGTCAGAGTGAGTGTGTCAGCTGGAATGAAGTTCACTTATTATCCCTAATAATATAGCTCTATGCATGGAGATACTTTTCCTATATTTCACATTGATACATTCAGGGCATCAGGTTCAAGTTCAGTGGACACCCGTCAGGCTTGACCATAGTGACAGTTTCCCATGGGTTCTATGTAGACATGAATAGGGAAAGAGAGAGAAAGAGGAGATGGTTCTTCTGAAATTAACTGCATAAGAACCAAGGGGCCTAATCTACTCCCTCTCCTGCTCTCTGATTAGAGCTACTTCACATGTGCATGTAAACACAGATCCTGAGAGTGGGCATCAGGCTGAACCAGCAATGAAGAACAGTTTTTATATAATGTTACATCCACAAACTCCAGTAATGGGAACTGTCTTCAATGATTTAGTCTTCTTGTAATCAAGGGATAAATAAAAATAATATTCCTGGTATCCATCATTATTTTATGTACATCAGTTATTTTCTAATAGTGGTTTGCATCAAGGTTTCCATAATCGAACTTCTAAAATGTCAACATACTTACTATCCAATTTCTACCTACATCTTCAGAAGAGCAGATTTGGTCATGACTGAGTTTCCTCTATGTCCAAATATTTGAATCTGGTTCTACTGCAGAGAATAGAGAATAAAAACAAAATGAGGCAGTGAGGTTGCTGCACATTTAGCACCTAATTCCATTGTATGAACATGACCCAAAAGCACGGTTTGCTTCTCTGTAGAGTTCACACTTCTGTCTCCCAATGGTCCACATTGACCCTCCACCTCCTCCAACACTGTGTTTATGTGCTTTAGGGTCACACTCTGCTATTAGTTCATACTCCAATTGCTTTATAGGGGAGATGGGGTCAATTGGAACTTCCTGTGACCTGAACAACAACCTCCTGCTCTTTTAATTCTCCCTCTGCTTGTGATCATCGAATCCTTTTAGTGGGTTCATTAGTGGTGACTTTCAAAGGTATCACTCAATTTAAATCCCTCTTCTTTATGAGAATTTTCTCTCCTAGGTCATGCACCATCTCAACCCTTCGACATGTCACACTCTGGGGCCATGTCATTCATGTCAGTGTCCAACATCAGAGCTCCATATGTAGCAGGGAGGCATGCAAATGAGTGCACTCTGCACATGAAAAGCAGCCCAACCCTGAACCTACAGCTCTGGGACAGGAGCCCAGCCTAGGATTCCCAGGGGTTCACAGCCTGTGTTCAGGACAGAATGCAGACCACTCACCATGGAGTTTGGGCTCAGCTCGATTTTCCTTGTTGCTATTTTAAGAGGGAATTTATGGAGAGTGAGAGACACTGAGCGTGCTAATGGACATTACTGAGAGAAAAATTAGAGGGTGACAGTTTCCTAACCAACATCCCTGTGTTTGCAGGTGTCCAGTGTGGTGAGCAGCTGGTGGAGTCTGGGGGAGGCTTGGTGAAGCCTGGGGGTTCCCTCAAACTCTCCTGCCTGGCCTCTGGATTTACCTTCAGTAGCAACTGGATGCACTGGGTCCGTCAGGCTCCAGGGAAGGGGCTGGAGTGGGTCTCAGCAATTAGTAGTGGCAGTAGCTACACATACTACACCAACTCTGTGAAGGCCCGATTCACCATCTCCAGAGACAATGGCAAGAACACGCTCTACCTGCAAATGAACAACCTGAAAGCCGAGGACACGGCCATGTATTACTGTACGAGTGGCACAATGAGGGGAATTCATTTTGAACCCAGACATAAACCTCCCTCAAAGAGACAAGAGGTCTGGGCTGCTGGGGGCCGTCAGGACACCAGGGGGCACTCGGGTGGCACTGAGCACACTATCAGTTTGGGAGCAGCTGCAGATGCAGTATAAGAGCTCCTTTCCTGCCAGGTGTGGTGTTGACTCTCCACAAACTAGTTTCCCTCTGGGAGCCTCCCTCCCTTCGTGCTTCTGTGCTGACCTCTTCACTATCTGAGTTACAGAGGCTTGTTGTCATAGTAACCTCACATGCTCCAAAGTCAAGGAATCACATGCATTTGTTTTCTTTTATTCCAATGAAATATCAATGAATCATTAAACCACCTGACACAAATAAGCTAAATCCAACCAGAGGCTCTGCTGGAAACAAGAAGCCCATGCCCACACAGCTCAGAGCCCAAGCCGACTAGTGGCAGGACACATGCATGCTGGGCAGTGGGCACCAGAGTTGTAGGAACCCACATCCATGGGGAGAAAAAAATCCGGGGGTGATGGTGGTTAAGTTAATTCCACATCCATGGCATCAGTAGAAGTTGGCATCATGTGGACATAGAGGGACCCCAACCATACCATGGTGTGGATGTCCAGGGTGATGATGTCACACACACAGAGGGACTATGGAAAAGTTTATCAGTTCATTGAGGACTCTGTTGAGAGCAGGGCGGACTTTTCAGCAGGTCAGGAGTGGCTGCATCATGTCAGATATGGAGTCTGGTCTAGGCTTTTTGTTCACCCCTGAGCAGGGTCCTGCTCACAGGAGGGGTTTGTGTGGTTTCCATCTCCCACCTGAATCAAACCAGGGAGAATCCCCACTTCCACATCAGATTCCCTCCATGTGCACAGGAGGAGAGAGAGGGGTGAACCTCAACATGTCAGCATCAGGCATCAAATACTATAGCCTGTCTCCTTAATTCACAGAACACCAGAAAATATGAGTGAGAACACAAAGCTACCAATCATTATGTGTAGGGAATAATTTCAGTCCCTAGAAAATGAGGGTGAATGAGGGTGATGGTTATATGTAAGCCATACTGAAAATAATATGTTACATGACATTTTAGTTCCCATTCTAGCATGGAACCTGTCCACCCTACAAGGTTGTCAGCTTGTTCTGAAAGTCTTGGGTACCCTTTCCGCTCCCAAAGGTGAGATCCTTTCACAGAAATATGGGCATTCTGAGTTTGGGGAGCTGTACTGGTGTAGCTTTCCATCTGAGTGGGGTCGTTATTTAATTCGTTAGTTGTTTCAATGAGCTTGTGTTTTTGTCACTCAAAACTCATGTGTTAAAACCAGAGGCCCATGGTTGGCATTAGGAGGTGGGGACTTGGGACAATGATGGTCTTACAGTGGGACTCTCATGAACAGCATTAGGGCCTTTATAACAGAGGAGTCAGGAAGGCCCTTTGCCCCGTCCACTCTCTGAGACTGCAGCGAACAAACAGCCAACTAAGTAGTAAGCAGCCTCTTCCCAGACATCAATTCTGCCAGCATCTGTTTTTTTTGTTTGTTTGTTTGTTTTTGTTTTTGTTTTTATTTCTCAAGAACAGATCTGTGAGAAATATGTGTTTGTTTTTGGCAGTGACCTAGCACACAGTAGTCTGTTACCACACCCCGCGTGGGTTAGGATTGTAATGTAACATGACTGCAAGGACTGACTCCCTGGAGATTTGCTGCCATATTTGTTGTAAAAGGCACTCAATGGGTTTCCTTCCAGGATATTCTAGGGCTGTTTTTCTCCAGTATTTCTCTTCCACAGACAAATTTCCTGGGTGAAGGCCATAGGAGGCTCCTAAACACATTTATCAGGTAGGCAGCATTAGAAGTAGATATATGTCCATGAACCATTTCATTATTTAGCACACAGCATAGAGCCAGGTCCAGGATTCACTGGAGGTAGGGTTCATAAACGCACGCTCCCTCCAAGTCACCGCATAGCAAGGAACTGGATGATGTGTGCTTGAAGGCATGGGCAGGAACAGCATTCAGAAGCAGCATTGACCAGAGGTTTGAGACTCCACTTAGGTTTGATCATTTTAACTAAGCTTGCCATGCTTTCAAACTTCTGAAAGATTATATATAATGGCAGTGTGGAATCTGGATCAGAGTAACCCCTTGCTGAATAGTTATCACTGTGCTGCATTCTCCTCAGTCATTTGATGTCACAGTGGACAAGCCACTGAAGGATTAGGGGAAGAGGTTGAGCACAGACGGTGTCTAGGGAATTAAAATTCTCCACATGTGTTCATAACTTTTGCAACACTCTCTCATTGGTGATGGACTCTCAGTGCACAGATTAGCACTGGGCAGGGATACTGACTTGAAAGCACAAAGAATAACCCTTGCAGGTCCCATCGCCCTGAGCCCTGGGAGACTGATGATGGGGATCAACCTTGCTCTGTGAGTTGACACAGGGACAAGTTGTAGAGTACATTTATTCTGAGCTGAAGAGCATGATGCATTGTGCATGTGGAACATCTCTGTGAATTAAACTGTGCTAAATGGACTGATGTTACAAATTAACAACAGGAATAACTCTACAGCAAGCAAACTCATCAGCATCTTATAAAAGTTCAGAAATGAAGAAATTGGGTATTTACTATGACTTCTCTTTACTGTTTCTACAAAAAAATAGATACCATTTGTATGAAAACACGTACATTTCTGAGAATTAAATGTATTCTAGAGTTCTGGGATTTATAAACTGTCTGAACAAGGGGTTTCTTTTTTAATTTGTAAGATGCTTGATAATATAAATGTTTCCTACTCATCTAGTCAATGATGTATTATTTGCTCACAGAGGTCAGGCATTCCTTTTATCTCATCCCTTTGTGTCTAATAAACCAGGTTATCCCATAACCTTGACAATCATGGCGAGTAAATTCAAGAGCAGAGACAGCCCAACAGAAGCCCCAGAGTGATCAGGGTGACTGTCCTCTGCCCCTCTCCACTTATAGGAGAAAGGCCTGACCACAGTTTAATTTCTCTTCTAGCTCCAGGGGACAACCTCCCCTTGGCTGTAGGGACTCATAGCTCTCTCCTTACATGGGTCCAAGGGGTCTGGAGATAGCACAGCTGTGCTCTAGGAAAGATGAGGCTGTTGTGTTACCCCTGTGCCCAGTGACAGACCCTCAGGGTCAGTGTCTCAGATGGCAGACATGGGTATATGGGATGGTGTTGACTATGTGTGACTGACAGGGAAAGATGCACCTTGTCCCCAGGGGTCTTGTCCAAGGTGTAGCTGCATGAGTGAAACACTTGAAGACCCTCTCCTTTAGCTATGATGCCACTGGACTCTTTTTAATGAACTTTTATGCACTGGACCCACCAGACTTCAGGAAACTGTCCGGGTGAGTTGGTGTTACATGGAGCATTGGAAATATAGTATACAACCAACAGTGAAATGGCAGGTAAATGTACCAGGGTTGGCTCCAAGAGCCAAGTGTATTTAACCCTGAACATCTTGAGATCTGAAGACACTGCTCTTGCTCTGCCAGAGACACCATAAGGAGAAATCAGCGTGTGACCAGAGACAAAGTTCCCTGCAGGATGGGCTGAGTCTGTAAGGGGCTGTTTAGGGCCACTGAACACCAGGACCATCCCAGGAGCAGGGACAATTTGAGTTTAGGGCTGGTTTCCTGAGCATATTCTTCTTCTTGTACCAGCTTCTCTCAGGCATATTTTCTGAATTCCTGATTCTGCACTCACTTCTGACCTCTCTGAGTTAGAAAAGTCTGTAATAAAGGAAGACATCATTCTCACATGGACAAAAAGGAGAGCCTCTTGCAGACACTCTTGTTCCCAACAACAATAAATCATCAATCTACCTGACCGTCATCAGCTGAATCTATCCAAAGTCTCTGCTCAGCTCTATCATGCACACAAACCCCACACAGATCAGTGTCAAAGATGGCCAGCAGCAGGACATGTGAATATGGGACATCGAGCACCAGAGACATATGAACTACCTCCAAGAGAGCAATGAACCCTGGTGGTGATGGTTATTGACTAGGAATAATGGTCACAGCACCAAGTGCCTGTGACATCACAAATGGTAGAGGGCCCCACAGCAGCTTTATGTGGATGTCCAGGATGACCATACACACACCAAGGGTGAAATGAATGTTTATCACACACAGAGTTGAACACTCTTGGAAAGACAGGAAAGACCCTTCAGCAAGTCAGATTTTTATAGTAAGTACTGATAGAAGTATACAGTTGGTTACTGAGATAGGAATTGGAGATGAATGATACTAGGTCAAGGTTATCAATGTTAGTCAGTAAGACACCTAAAAGACATTCTGAATTTCCCCAGTAAAGATGAAACGTGTGAGCACCGTCCTAGAACTCAGCCATGACTCCTGTCTGTTGCACTCAGCCCCACACCCTTGCCTTAGCCCCCCTGGAATTTGGGATAATTTTCCTTTCCTTCCTTTTACTTTCTGTGGATATTCTATATTTCACTCTATATGAGCTTCTTTTAAAAAATATTTTATGTATTTATTTTTAGAGAGGGAAGGGAGGAAGAAAGAGAGAGAGAGGAACATCAATGTGCGGTTGCTGGGGGCTGTGGTCTGCAACCCAGGCATGTGCCCCAACTGGGAATCGAACCTATGACACTTTGGTTCACAGCCCACACTCAATCCACTTAGTCACTCCAGCCAGGCTCTATATGAGCTTCTAGTCTGCAGAATAGTGGCTAGAAGCTCACCATCCCTGTACTTGAGAGTGTCTCCTTCCAGTTCTGCCCACTAATCCCCACAACATGTGACTTCAAGCCCAAGTGACACCCATCTCATGTGGATGTGGTGACAGCATTCTCTCAGGTCAAGGGCAGCCATGAAAATGGATGAAACACAGTGGAAAGAACTCTGAAGTTTACCTCTGATGAACCAGTCTCTTGCATTCCTGGTTACAACTATGTCATTTGTTCACAGAGTCATAGATTCTTGTGGTGAAAATAAAGCTGAACCATTCTGACTGACCAGTTTTATATAAAGCTTGATCCAACACCCCAGGGAGGGAAGGTTCTTTGAATAAATTTTTGACTCTGTACTCAATTGATGAAAGTGGCTGGCTGGGCTTTCTGTCCCTTCATCTCTGTTCCCAAGTAGGAAGCTACACTCTGTGCAGACTGATGGTTCCCTCACTCTCATCAGGGCCCTGAGGGATGGACAGCTCCACACACAGAACCAAACAACTCCAGACTCCTGTGAGTGCACAGCATCCATCACCAGTTCTGACATTGTCCTGACAGCAACTGTCTCCTCTAGGAGGCTCCATCTTTGTTTCTCCCCCTGGCATGGGACTCCAGGTCAATAGACAATCCAGTGATACTCCATTTCCTGCAATTACTTTTCAGAACACCTAGGTATTGAGTACCTTCAGATGCTTCTGGAAATTAAATTCATAGAATCAGTGGACTCATACAATACTTGCCTTTCTATTACAACTTTATTTCATAGAGCACGATGCCACCTAGTTTCAACCACACTGTGGCTTATTGAACAATTTCCTGTTTGAAGGCTGAGTAGCCCTCAGCCATGATTAAACAGCATATATTTCTCCATTTACACACGGATGGACACTGAGGTGTTTTGGTTTTTTTTTTAATGTATTGACTGAAGTGAATAACTCTGCAAGGAACAGGAAGTGCAAATACCTCTCCCAAGCCCTGGTTTTTATTATTCAATGAACACCTAGAAGCTGCATGGCTTCATCCTGAAGGATTTTGAAAAAAATGGAAAAAAAAAAACAAACATACTATTTACTATATGACAGATTTTAACTATGAACTATTGCAATCTAGGAAAAGAGACCTTAACATAGAACTCGGCTCAGTTTTGAACACAGCAATGAAAATGGGTGTTTTCCAGCAAGGAGAAGGTTGCAGGGGTAAGTGCAAGGAAATTACTAAAAGGAGACTTCAAGGGAAAGTGATTCTTGCTGAAACATTTTGACAGGATTCTTGCTAATGACAGGCCAAGCTCATCAGATAACATGGAATGGTAATTCCCTCTAGACAGGATTCTTCCTAAAAGTGGGCAATGCAGGTTTAACAAAAATTGACACTGTAGCCCAAGGTCAAAGTGTGGTTGAGAAGAGGGCTTAGCGGAGCCTGACTGAGATTTGACAAGGAGGCAATCCTTGTCAACACCACCTGAGTTAGTATCTTTAGGGTCTTTGTAAGGATCTAACAATAAGTTTTTGGGCCAGAATGAGGCATTCTGTAGTACTTACTGATTTGATCCTTTATTAGATGTTCTAGCACTCCATGTCTTTACTTGAAAGTAAAAGGATTCTGATTACTACTCATTAATGACAGGAAAAGCATAACTCAAGTTCTTACTAACTATGTCACTGACAATAGAAAGCATGCCCTGGCTGGAGTAGCTCAGTGGAATGAGCACGGGCTGTGAACCAAAGTGCCGCAGGTTCGATTGCTAGTCAGGGTATATGCCTGGGTTGCAGGCCATGACCCCCAGCAACTGCACATTGATGTTTCTCTCTCTCTCTCTTTCTCCCTCCCTTCCCTCTCTAAAAATAAATAAATAAAACCTTAAAAATTAAATAAAGAAAACAGTGTTCTCACTGTATGTCTATTTGCTTTAAATATGGAAAATTAAAAAATATTATTTTAATTGTAAAATAGCCAATATAATATAGTACATGAGGAATGCACCATGCGATGGAAAAAAAAAATCATGAATATAAAATGGAAATTATAATTTCATTCTTATTTCCTTCTCATCCAGAGAGTGGGTTTCTCCACACTCTCACCAGCTTTTAATTTATTTATTTTGTTCTGTGTCATTTTACAAAAGACATCCTGTCAGAGTGAGGTGATTTTTTACGGGGACATTTATCCTGAGTTCCTGACACCCAGGGGTTTGCTTGTGAGCCTGTTAATTGTTGTGTTCGCTTCTGAGGTAGTGTTGTCATTTTCTCAACTCCATCATTTCCTCTAGTTCCCATCAGTCATCTGAAGTTACCTCTAAGATCCTGATGCCTGGTTACCTTTTCCTAATAGTTTCTATCAATTAATCAGAGTCGTATTAAATTCACTGCTTGGCAATCTTGACACCTGAGTCCCACGGGAATGCCATTTGAACGTGTGCCCATTAGGACTCTGGTCTGGCTCTTTGTCATTCCCATAGTTTCTGGTGCACTCGACCTGCCAGAAAGGACACTAGCTACAGGGGTCTTCCTCTGCTGTGTTAAGTGCTATTACTTTGTGTTCATAATTAATTAGCTCATCTGGTACAGGAGCTCTCTCTTGCTCTTGTTACACCATCATTGTGCATGTCTCAGTGAATTGCTCAGGGCCTCTTCTGGAGGCTTTGGTTGCTATGAAGACCACTGCTTCTTGTAAATTATATTGCATTTAGTATGATATTATCATCTTTTTTTCCCAATTTCCCCCTTTGCCCCCTGTACACAGTACACCCACCCCCTCAAGTATCCATGCACAATTGCTCATATGCATCGATCATGTTTATAAGTTATTTGGGTAATCCATTTCCTGAACCTTACTTACACACACGTGGGTAGTCTGTAACTACCTAATTGTAGTTAAACTCCTAACCTTTTCAACCTTCTTCCACACACCCTGCTATCTGGAATTTTTTTTTTTTTTCTTAAATAAGTCCTTTAACATTTCATATAATAATGGCTTGGTGAGGATGAACTTCTTTAATGTTTGGGAGAAGGGGTTTTTGAAGTGTTTTCTTGTGGCAGTATACTGAACATTAGTAACATTCAATTCTTTTCTTTTAGTAGCATTCAATTCAATTAGTAACATTCAATTCTCTTTTTTTCTTTCATTTCTATTTTATTGTTGTTCAAGTGCAGTTGTCTGCATTTACCGCCCACTACTTGGCCCCAACCCAGACATCCCCACCTCCCTCCCCTGCTTCCACTGCCCTTGATTTACTTAATGTTTCCTTTATAGTTGTTCCTGAGACCCCTTTCCCCATCCTCCATTACCTCCTCCCACCTCCATTCTTATTGCCATCAGTGTGTTCTTAATTTCAATGTATCTCCTTATACTTTGCTTGGTTATTTGTTTTGTTGATTAGGTTCCACTTACAGGTGAGATCATATGATAGCTGTCCTTCACTGCCTCGCTTATTTCACTTAGCACGATGCTCTCCAGTTCCATCCATGCTATCACAAAAGGTAGGAACTCCTTCTTTCTTTCTGCTGGGTAATATTGCTTCATGTGAATACCCCATAGTTTTTTTATCCATTCATTTACTGTGGACACTTAGTTTTCTTCCAGCACTTGTCTTTTTGTAAATTGAACACTGGGGTGCATTGGTTCTTTTGGATTGCTGTTTCAGGGTCCTTAGGATATGATCCCAGTGCTAGAAACAGTGGTTCAAAAGGCAATGCCATTTTTAGTTTTCTGAAGAAATCCCATATTGTTTTCACAGTGGGTGCACCAGTCTGCATTCCCACCAACAGTGCACTAGTGTCCACTTTTCTCTACATCCTCTCCAACACCTGTGTGTTTGTTATTTTCTTTAAGATGACCATTCTCACCAGTGTGAAGTGATATCTCATTGTGGTTTTTCTTTGCATCTTTCTGATGGCCAGTAATGCTGAGCATCTTTTCATATATACCTGAGCCCTCTGTATGGCCTCCTTAGAGAAGTGTTCAAGTATTTTGCCCATTTTTATTGAATCTTTTTTTTTTTTTTTTTTGCCTTCCTGGAGTGGAGTCCTGTGAGTTCTTTATATGTTTTGGAAATCAGACCCTTGTCTGAGGAAACATTGGAAAATGTATTTGCCCATATGGTGTGTTCTCTCCTCATTTTAGTGCTGTTTTCTTTAGCCATGCAGACACTTTTTAATCTGATGAGGTCCCATTTGTTTATTATTTCCTTTATGTCCCTTGTTTTAGGGGACATATCTGTGGAAATATTGCTGTGTGGAATATCTGAGATTTTCCTGCCAGTGTTTCCTCTAGCACATTTATTGTTTCACGACTTATATTTAAGTCTTTTATCCACCTTGAATTTATTTTTGTGTATGGAGTAAATTGGTTATCGGATTTCATCTTTTTTTTTTTTTTTTTTTGCATATAGTAGTCCAGATCTCCCAAAACCATTTGTTGAAGAAGCTATTTTTACCCCATTTTATGCTTCTGCTTTCTTTATCAAATATGAATTGACCATTGAGCCTTGGGTTTATTTCTGGTTCTCTGTTCTGTTCCGCTGATCTGTGTGTCTGTTCTTATGAAAGTGCCAGGCTGTTGTGATTACAGTGGCCTTTTAATACAGTTTGATATCAGGTATTGTGATTTCTCCTACTTTGTTCTTTCTGAAATTCACTGCAGCTACCATGGTCATTTATGGTCCTATATAAATTTTTTGAAATGTTTGTTCTGTATATGTGCAACATCATTGGTACTTGAATAAGGATTGTGTTGAATCTATAAATTGCTTCTTGTTTTGGACATTTTGATGGTGTTAGTTATTTCAATCCATGAGCATGGTACATGATTGAGAAGCACTTTATCTGTCCTTTGATGCTAAATGATAGTTTAACTGGCTAGAACAGTCTTGTTCCCTGCTTTTCATGACTTTGAATATTACTTTCTAATCCATTCTGATCATTCAAGTTTCTTTTGAGAAGGTGACCATTTCATGGGAATCCCCCTAAAGATAAATTACTGCTTTTCTTCTTGCTGTCTTTTATATTCTCTCTTTATCATTAACCATTGGCATTTTAAATATGACATGTCTTGGAGTGGGCCTCTTTGCATCCATCTTGTTTGTGACTGTGTTTCCTGGACTTGCATATCTATCTCCTTCACCATATTAGAAAAGTTTTCTTTCATTTTGTTTTTCAAATAGTTTTCCAGTTGTTGGAATGTTTGTGGTTGCCCCATAGGCTGCTCACACTATCATCATTTTATTGGATCATTTTTCCTTTGTGTAATTCTCATTGGCAGTGCCTTCCTCCTCCTCCTTCCCCTCCTGCTTCTGTTTCTGCTCCTGCTTTTTCTCTTTTGTTTCCTTACATTCCAAATCATTGATTGGATTCTGGGTCATGCTCTGTATTATTGTTTTCCTGTAAATTGTTATTTTAAAAAAAATACACTAGTATATCTTTCATTTCTGAATGGGTCTTTTTTTTTTTTCCATGCCGTTGAGGTCCTCACCACATTCCTTGAACATTCTTATAACCAGTGTTTTGAACTCTGTGTCTGATAGATTGCTTTACCTCAATTTTGTTTATTATTTTATAGAGATTTGATTTGCACTTTTTTTATAATTTTGGCAGCCTCTCCGTGTCTGTTTCTATGTACTAGGTAGAGATGCTTTGACTCTCTGTATCGATAGTGTGGCCTCATGTTAGTAGATATTTTGTAGGGGCCAGGTGCACATCCTCCCCTATCAATCATGGTGGGTACTGGAGATGCACACATTGAGGGAATGAGAATATCCTTCTCTTATAGTTGAGCCTTGATTGTCATTGGTAGGTCAATGGGAGGTATTTACATACACCAGTATGCTGCAAGGACTGTTGTGACTAGTGAGCAACTACTTTTGCCCTCTGAGGGGAATAATGTGTGCAGGAGAAAGGTATTTGAGCCCCTAGATAGCCTGAGGCTCTCCACTGGGTGCACAGTCTCTAGGGTTTTTTAGGTAGTGCAGGCAGAGATCAGGCCCACCTGTGTTCTACCTGGGGGCGCCCTGAATTAGCTATAAAACAGTTTGCAGATGGCTGTTATTGTGCTGGGCTTTGAGTGTCCTGGGAAAATCCAAACTCTGAACCTACATTGGCAGCTGCTACTACCAGACCTCTGGACACTTAGCAAGTGATAGGGTTTTAGAAAGCTGTGAAGCATGAGCCAACACCAGCCATTACATGAACATATCACTGTTAACACCTTGGGTGAACCTATACATTGGATGATATGTTGACTTAGGGGAACTCCAGGGCAGGGCCAACAGCTTTATCATGGTCGATGGAGTCTCTGATATAGCACTTGCATGCCAGCTCAGTAGGTCTGTGTGGGAGGGATGAGAGGAGGGACAATAGACTCTGTTTGACTTTCTGTCTAAGAGAAAGCTGTCCTCCATTACTGCCTTGATCTCAGACATTGCATTTTTTTTCTTGTATGCCACTGGTGCCCGTCAAGCTGCTACCCTGGTGTTGTTGATCAGTGATCAGGTATGACTAAGTCTTTGTGTGTTTTCTTTAAGAAAAACTGTCTGGGATTCCAGTTTATTCCACTAAATTCATCCCCACTCAACTTTGCAGCCAGAAATTATGGGGGCTTATCTTTGTCCCACTGGGACCCTGGGCTGCAGGACCTGGTGTTGAGGTGTGAATCCTTGTCCCCAAAAAACCCTTGCAAAATTTTTCCACCAAAGTGAATATGGGACTGCTCTATCCCATGCTTTCACACCTATTTCAAATCTGGATGGATGTGGATGTCCATCTGCAGACAGATACTTTCTGTGGGGGGCGGCTCCACACACAGAGGCCCCCAGCTGCCATGGATGAGAATAAGTCTACCAACACATGATCTGTTTGGGGAGGAAAGGTGGCTGATCTCTCAAAGGAGAAGGGCCAAGAGCCTTTTCCTCAATGGGATTTTATTGGGTTCGTTGACACAAGAATTCAGGTAAAGTTCATTAATCATTGCCAGGAAGTAAGGATCAAACAATAGAAAACAAAGAAGCCTGAGGATCTATTTTGAGTCAGGGTCACATAGCTAAAGAGCTGTAAAACTTTAAGGAACAAACTTACTTCTTGCTTGGACCCTTATCAGTTAATTGAGAGCATTCTAAACAAATCAGGTTTCACAGGATTTTACATATTATTTCTTAGGCCCTTTCCAGCAAAGGGATGCACCACCCTCTGTCATTGTTTCAGGCTTAGGTGGAGCAAGGGAAGTAAGGCAGCCAAGAGATTAGGAGATTTCTATCAGACAATGAGGACGGGATTTGCCAAAGCTGAGTGGCGGGGGTCCATCACCCACTTTTGCTGTAGCCCTCAAAGTCCGTCCTTGGGGGCCTCCCACATGAACGTGCATGTCTTAGATCATTCTCCCTTTGGGGAATCTTACCCGTCATTGGCTGATTGACCAAGCATTGGGGACCAGTTATGGATGAAGTTGAAGAAGCAGAAGCAATGTTCCTGCCAGGGAGATAAGCTTTTGTCTCTTCAGTGGCTTATGGTCCCAAGGTCACTCATCCAGCCTTAGCCTTGGCAGGGGGTTACAGCTTCTGAAACTAGGCAGGGTAGTTCCCAACAACCTCCTAGCATTACTGTGTGACAGACTCAGAGAAATAAAATTAGTGCAATTCCACACACAAGCATTTCTCTAGAAAGACAAAAATGTTGAAGTGCAGGGGGTGCTCAAGACATTAGGGGCACTCAGGAAATGAGGCGCATAGTGTAAAAAAAATCCTATCACTATAGAAAAAGGACTCCAAGTATCCAGGCCCAATATTCTTGGTTTTTGTCCCTGCCTTAGCAGCTGATTCTGCTCCTGTGGAGACACCTGGCCTCCTGATTCTGCTCTCAGGACTCCTGGCTGTGAGCTCTGAGAATGGCTACCTGTGGGCTCTAAAGAGTGTGATCTTCCCACCTATCATGTCAGTGTTCACAGTGACTAGAAAACTGTCCTCTGCTTCTGACCCTCCTCAAGACAAGCCAGGACCCCTCTCACCACAGAGTCTTCATGTTTCAGGCTCTTGGAAAATGAGTTAAAAAAAAAAAAGAATAGACCCTTGCTATTCTGTATGTCTGGCGTGTTTGCTTTTGTTCTGTTGTCAAATCAGACTAGCTAGGTTAGGGTCAGTGTGGGGGACCAACCCATGTGCTAAGAACAGGGGGCAAGGGAGACCTGTAGATCATTACCATGAACATCATCACTGTATGTGTATGACTTATTGAGTACTAGAAGTGCAAAGTCATTAAGACTACATGCTGGATTAATCACATGGAACCTGAAGGCAGAAGAACCTGAGGACATCTGAGGCCTCAAAGCTCCTGAGGGCTTCAGGGTTCATGGGTACTGAATAAGTCAGTGCATCTTGCAGCTCCAGGGATGGGACCGCCCCCCCCCCCCCAGTTGCTTAACAGAGTCTGGACTAGGGGATCCCTGCTGAGCCACTAGAGTTTAGTAAGTCCAATTCTCTGTGTCCTGAGGTCTCTCAAAACAATATGTCACTTAGGGAGAGTTGTGAAGTCAGGGCAGAGCCTCTAATTTTGGACTAGAGATGGTGAGAAGTCCACATCCTGTCAGTGCAGAGAAGGCCCTCCCCTGCAGGGCACATGCTGAGCATCAGGAAGTGCATGACACATACAAGCTCAAGGATGCTTGCTAGAGGTAGGTGCAGAGGGAGCTGGGAGGGATTTCCTTTGAGGGACTGTGGCTTCCTCTTTTCGTGAAAACATCTAAAATAAGATTGAACATGAGGTGACTATAAACGCCCTATTCTATCAGAACATTTACCAAACTCAATAATATGTGAGAACCACAGTCACTGAGCATATTTCTGTGGCTGCTTTATATCTAAATCTGAGGAACCAGATGCATGGATTTTTTTTTTTTAACTCACTAGGTGCAGCAATTTTCAGCCACTCTGATCCAGGAATGAGACCTTCAGGCATTAAAGCCCAAAAGTGGTTTGTGTGACACTCAAAGGCAGCTTCATAATAAGAAGCATGTCCTATGGGGGCTTGTTCCTCAGTGGGAGGAACTATATCTGAATAGAGCTTAGGGACCTGGTTGGTGACACATGTCCTACAATATAGATTAGGACTTTCGTCCTTTGTCTCCCACTGAACACGGTCCCTTTGTCCTCTGTCTTCTCTCTTGTTGGTAATGTCTCCCACTATGAAAAACTATTCCTCATTAATATTCAAATGATAAGAAGTGGTTTAGGTTAAGTGAGGGTCCACCTGTGCCTTGAGAGGATCACCCATCCCTTGGAATCATGATCACAGAATGAAGGGTAGGTGACTCCACACGGAGGCAGAGGGATACACAACAGCTTTGTGTGGATGTCAAGGCTGATGGAAAACACACATCACAAGGGGTCATGCAATGTTAATTATCCACAAAATTGGAATCTCTGGGAGGATCACAAAAGACCCTTGCACAAGTCAGATTAAAATATTATGTCCTGGTTAGCATTCCCCAGGGTGTTACTGAGGTAGGGATCACCAGCATAAAATACTAGGCCAAGGTTCTCAATGGGAGTCTCTAATAAACCTAAAGATGTTCAGAATTTTCACAGTAAATGTGAAACCTGTGAGTACAGCCCTGCGATTCAGCCATGTCTCTTGTCTGTTGTATCCTGTTGAGGAATTTGTGTTAAATCCTTTTTTTTTCTTTTGTAATTCCAATTGTCATTCCACAGTATATTACATGAGCTTCTAGCCTACAGCAGAGTGGTCAGACACTTAACAGTTTGTGATGTGATGGGCCAGTATTTCCAGTACCCACCTTACACCACACATGGTTATCCCAATAATAGTGTCTTTATTAGGAGTGTTGTGATTTACCTCCTTATGTTTAAACTGTAATTGTCAAGGTGTACTTCTTTTTATCTTTTACCCTTTAATCCAGGCACCCAAATCTGGGGCTATGAGTCTGTTTCTATTCTGCTTTCTTTCTTTTTCATTAGATTTCACATATAAATGAGATCACATGGCATTGGTGTTACTTCATTTGGAATTTTTTACTCAGCATGATACTCTCTAGGTCTGTCCAAGTCCCAGATAGTAAAATTTAATTCTCTTATCAATGAGGATATCATGTTTTATGGCTGAGTAAAAATGATGTGTTACTTTTCAAATGAATTATTATTATTTTTTTTATATTACCGACAAGATGACTGTGTAAGACTATTTCTGAGAAAAGTGATATAACACAACTGGAACTTGCTAGATGAGGAGGGCAAATCACAACATAAGAAACAAGAACCCTGCAAGAACTAGCTCCAGACTTGCATCATATCACCATCCACATACCTGGGAGGATCCCTTTCCTCTTCTGCACACTAATGCACTGAGCCTGTGATTTCATGCAGAGATGACACCTGCCTCATGTGGAAAAAGTGAGCGCATTTTCAAGGGTCATGCGCGGATATGAAAATGGATGAAAGTGGAGGAGTTGAAGCTTCTGAAATTTACTTCCGATGAGCCAGGGACAGTTCTGTTTCTTAAATTACTGACTACAACTACACCACATGTCAACAGAACCACAGATGCTGATGGTGAAAATAACAGAACTATAACACCTGACCAGATTTATATAAAATTAGATCCACCAATCCCAGGATGGAGATGCAATTTAAAGGATTTGTTTACTTAGCAATCGATGAACAAACAAAATGATGTTATTCATATCAATGATTATTTCATTTATTTTCTGTTATCCCATGTTAGTGATTGGTATGGAGGTTTCTCATAATGAAATTGTTATAATTTAAAAATACTCCCGACTTCCGGCAAGATGGAGGCATAGGTGGATGCACCGTACCTCCATGCACAACCAAGATTAGAATGACAACAACTTAGAGCCAGAATAACACCCAGAACTGACAGAGAATTTATCTGAATGGAAGTCAAACAGCCAAGAAGTTGAAGTAGACCTGTTCATCCAGACTGGTCGGAGGGGCTGAGAGGAGGAGCGAGTGCAGGTTGCAGTGCGCAGAGATGGGGACAACTGGGCACATAAGGCAACTGGGAGCGTGTAAGCCTTCCAGGACACAGTGGTGGACCCTGAGTGCACAAGCAGCGGCTGGTGGACCCAGTGGGGTGGCATTGTGGACCAGGGCAGAGTGCGCAACCCAGGATCCCAGAGAAGGGAGTGAGATCCCAGGAGAGCAGAGCTACCGCCATTTTTCCCTCCCGCCCCCAACCCCGCCCCTTCCCCCACATACAAGGTCACAATCTAGTGACGGTTGTGCCCAGCCCAGGTGAACACCTAAGGCACCACCCCTCATGGTAACAAGATCGACCAGACTGGGCAAAAAAAATGAGAGGGGGGGGGGGATGTCTCCAATAGAAGAACAGATCAGTCCCCCAGGACTCATTCTTTTGAGCGACCAAGAAACACCCAATCTATCAGATGCACAGTTCAAAACACTGGTGATCAGGAAGCTCACGGAATCGGTTGATTTGGGGCACAAATAACATGAAAAAAAATGCAGGTTATTATAAAAGAGATGAAGGAAGATGCACGGAGAACCAATAGTGAAGGGAGGGAAACTGGGGCTCAAAACAATAGAGTGGACCAGAAAGAAGAAAAAAAAAAACAACCAAGCAGGAAATCATAAATAAATAAGAATAAAATAATAAATAAATAAATAAATAAATAAATAAATAAAAAAGCAAGGAGAAGCTTAGGAACCTCCAGGACATCTTTAAACATTCCAACATCTGAATTATAGGGGTGCCAGAAAGGGAAGAGGAAAAGCAACTGATTGAGCACGCATTTGAACAAATAATAAAGGAGAACTTTCCCACTCTGGCAAAGGAAATAGACTTCCAAGAAATTCAGGAAGCTCAGACAACCCCAAAGAGGTTGGACCCAAGAAGAAACACACCAAGGCACATCGTAATTACATTACCCAAGGTAAAAATGAAGGAGAGAATCCTAGAAGCAGCAAGAGATAAGGGGACAGTAACCTACAAAGGAGTTCCTATCAGACTGTCAGCTGATTTCTCAAAAGAGACCTTACAGGCAAGAAGGGCCTGGAAAGAAATATTCCAAGTAATGAAAGACAAGGACCTACATCTCAGATTGTTCTATCCAGCAAAGCTCTCATTTAGAATGCAAGGGCAGACAAAGTGCTTCTCAGGTAAGGTCAAGTTAAAGGAGTTCGTCATCACCAAGCCCTTATTTTATGAAATGTTAAAGGGACTTATCTAAGAGAAGAAGGTAAAGAAAAAAAGCATGTATAGTAAAATGATAGCAAACTCACAATTATTAACAACCACACCTAAAGAAAAACCCAAAGAAACTAAGAAAACAACTAGAACAGGAACAGGACCACAGAAATGGAGATCACATGGAGGGTTAGCAACAGGGGAGTGGGAGGAGGAGAGAGAGGGAAAAGGTACAGAGAATAAGTAGCATAGAATGTAGGTTGAAAATATATAGGGGGAGGGTAAGAATAGTATTGGAAATGTAGAAGCTAAAGAAATTATAAGTATGACACATGGACATGATTAAAGGGGGGGTATGGGTGGGAGAGGGTGTACTGGGTAGAGGGGAGTGAAGGGGGAAATGGGGCAACTGTGATAGCATAATCAATAAAATATATTTAAAAAATACTTACTACCCAATCTCCACCTATGTCTACACCTAAGCAGATCTAGTCATGCCT
>NC_040917.2:1897514-1912861 GCF_004126475.2 Phyllostomus discolor | reverse complement strand
ACTAGTGCTGTGTGGAATATCTGGATTTCCTGCCAGTGTCCTCTAGCACATTATTGTTTCACGACTTATATTTAAGTCTTTTATCCACCTTGAATTTATTTTTGTGTATGGAGTAAATTGGTTATCGGATTTCATCTTTTTTTTTTTTTTTTTTTTTGCATATAGTAGTCCAGATCTCCCAAAACCATTTGTTGAAGAAGCTATGTTTACCCCATTTTATGCTTCTGATTTCTTTATCAAATATGAATTGACCATTGAGCCTTGGGTTTATTTCTGGTTCTCTGTTCTGTTCCGCTGATCTGTGTGTCTGTTCTTATGAAAGTGCCAGGCCGTTGTGATTACAGTGGCCTTTTAATACAGTTTGATATCAGGTATTGTGATTTCTCCTACTTTGTTCTTTCTGAAATTCACTGCAGCTACCATGGTCATTTATGGTCCTATATAAATTTTTTGAAATGTTTGTTCTGTATATGTGCAACATCATTGGTACTTGAATAAGGATTGTGTTGAATCTATAAATTGCTTCTTGTTTTGGACATTTTGATGGTGTTAGTTATTTCAATCCATGAGCATGGTACATGATTGAGAAGCACTTTATCTGTCCTTTGATGCTAAATGATAGTTTAACTGGCTAGAACAGTCTTGTTCCCTGCTTTTCATGACTTTGAATATTACTTTCTAATCCATTCTGATCATTCAAGTTTCTTTTGAGAAGGTGACCATTTCATGGGAATCCCCCTAAAGGTAAATTACTGCTTTTCTTCTTGCTGTCTTTTATATTCTCTCTTTATCATTAACCATTGGCATTTTAAATATGACGTGTCTTGGAGTGGGCCTCTTTGCATCCATCTTGTTTGTGACTGTGTTTCCTGGACTTGCATATCTATCTCCTTCACCATATTAGAAAAGTTTTCTTTCATTTTGTTTTTCAAATAGTTTTCCAGTTCCTTGCTCTTTATCTTCACCTGTGGAATCTCTATAATGCAAATGTTGGAATGTTTGTGGTTGCCCCATAGGCTGCTCACACTATCATCATTTTATTGGATCATTTTTCCTTTGTGTAATTCTCATTGGCAGTGCCTTCCTCCTCCTCCTTCCCCTCCTGCTTCTGTTTCTGCTTCTGCTTTTTCTCTTTTGTTTCCTTACATTCCAAATCATTGATTGGATTCTGGGTCATGCTCTGTATTATTGTTTTCCTGTAAATTGTTATTTAAAAAAAATACACTAGTATATCTTTCATTTCTGAATGGGTCTTTTTTTTTTTTTTTCCATGCCGTTGAGGTCCTCACCACATTCCTTGAACATTCTTATAACCAGTGTTTTGAACTCTGTGTCTGATAGATTGCTTTACCTCAATTTTGTTCATTATTTTATAGAGATTTGATTTGCACTTTTTTTATAATTTTGGCAGCCTCTCCGTGTCTGTTTCTATGTACTAGGTAGAGATGCTTTGACTCTCTGTATCGATAGTGTGGCCTCATGTTAGTAGATATTTTGTAGGGGCCAGGTGCACATCCTCCCCTATCAATCATGGTGGGTACTGGAGATGCACACATTGAGGGAATGAGAATATCCTTCTCTTATAGTTGAGCCTTGATTGTTATTGGTAGGTCAATGGGAGGTATTTACATACACCAGTATGCTGCAAGGACTGTTGTGACTAGTGAGCAACTACTTTTGCCCTCTGAGGGGAATAATGTGTGCAGGAGAAAGGTATTTGAGCCCCTAGATAGCCTGAGGCTCTCCACTGGGTGCACAGTCTCTAGGGTTTTTTAGGTAGTGCAGGCCAAGATCAGGCCCACCTGTGTTCTACCTGGGGGCGCCCTGAATTAGCTATAAAACAGTTTGCAGATGGCTGCTATTGTGCTGGGCTTTGAGTGTCCTGGGAAAAGCCAAACTCTGAACCTACATTGGCAGCTGCTACTACCAGACCTCTTGGCACTGAGCAAATGATAGGGTTTTAGAAAGCTGTGAAGCATGAGCCAACACCAGCCATTACATGAACATATCACTGTTAACCCCTTGGGTGAACCTATACATTGGATGATATGATGCCTTAGGGGAACTCCAGGGCAGGGCCAACAGCTGTACCATGGTTCATGGAGTCTCTGATATGGCACTCACATGCCAGCTTGGTGGGTCCATGCAGGGAGGGATAAGAAGAGTGACAATAGACTTTGTTTGACTTTCTGTGTGGGAGAAAGCTGTCCTCCATCACTGCCTTGATCTCAGACACTTCATTTTTTGCTTGTATGCCACTGGAACCTTTCAAGCTGGTACCCTGGTGCTGTCGATCAGTGATTAGGTATGAGTGCATCTGTGTGTGTTTTCTTTAAGAAAAACTGTCTGGGATCCTAGTTTATTCCACTAAACTCATCCCCACTCAGCTTTGCAGCCAGAAATTATGGGGGCTTATCTTTGTCCCACTGGGACCCTGGGCTGCAGGGTCTGGAGTTGAGGTGTGAATCCTTGTCCCCAAATATCCATTGCAAAAAATTTCCACCAAAGTGAATATAGGACTGCTCTATCCCATGCTTTCACACCTCTTTCAAATCTGGATGGATGTGGATGTCCATCTGCAGACAGATACTTTCTGTGGGGGGGCGGCTCCACACACAGAGCCCCCCAGCTGCCATGGATGAGAATAAGTCTACCAACACATGATCTGTTTGGGGAGGAAAGGTGGCTGATCTCTCAAAGGAGAAGGGCCAAGAGCCTTTTCCTCAATGGGATTTTATTGGGTTCGTTGACACAAGAATTCAGGTAAAGTTCATTAATCATTGCCAGGAAGTAAGGATCAAACGATAGAAAACAAAGAAGCCTGAGGATCTATTTTGAGTCAGGGTCACATAGCTAAAGAGCTGTAAAACTTTAAGGAACAAACTTACTTCTTGTTTGGACCCTTATCAGTTAATTGAGAGCATTCTAAACAAATCAGGTTTCACAGGATTTTACATATTATTTCTTAGGCCCTTTCCAGCAAAGGGATGCACCACCCTCTGTCATTGTTTCAGGCTTAGGTGGAGCAAGGGAAGTAAGGCAGCCAAGAGATTAGGAGATTTCTATCAGACAATGAGGACGGGATTTGCCAAAGCTGAGTGGTGGGGGTCCATCACCCACTTTTGCTGTAGCCCTCAAAGTCCGTCCTTGGGGGCCTCCCACATGAACGTGCATGTCTTAGATCATTCTCCCTTTGGGGAATCTTACCCGTCATTGGCTAATTGACCAAGCATTGGGGACCAGTTATGGATGAAGTTGAAGAAGCAGAAGCAATGTTCCTGCCAGGGAGATAAGCTTTTGTCTCTTCAGTGGCTTATGGTCCCAAGGTCACTCATCCAGCCTTAGCCTTGGCAGGGGGTTACAGCTTCTGAAACTAGGCAGGGTAGTTCCCAACAACCTCCTAGCATTACTGTGTGACAGACTCAGAGAAATAAAATTAGTGCAATTCCACACACAAGCATTTCTCTAGAAAGACAAAAATGTTGAAGTGCAGGGGGTGCTCAAGACATTAGGGGCACTCAGGAAATGAGGCACATAGTGTAAAAAAATCCTATCACTATAGAAAAAGGACTCCAAGTATCCAGGCCCAATATTCTTGGTTCTTTGTCCCTGCCTTAGCAGCTGATTCTGCTCCTGTGGAGACACCTGGCCTCCTGATTCTGCTCTCAGGACTCCTGGCTGTGAGCTCTGAGAATGGCTACCTGTGGGCTCTAAAGAGTGTGATCTTCCCACATATCATGCCAGTGTTCACAATGACTAGAAAACTGTCCTCTGTTTATGACCCTCCTCAAGACAAGCCAGGACCCCTCTCACCACAGAGTCTTCATGTTTCAGGCTCTTGGAAAATGAGTTAAAAAAAAAAAAAAGAATAGACCCTTGCTGTTCTGTATGTCTGGCGTGTTTGCTTTTGTTCTGTTGTCAAATCAGACTAGCTAGGTTAGGGTCAGTGTGGGGGACCAACCCATGTGCTAAGAACAGGGGACAAGGGAGACCTGTAGATCATTACCATGAACATCATCACTGTATGTGTATGACTTATTGAGTACTAGAAGTGCAAAGTTATTAAGACTACGTGCTGGATTAATCACATGGAACCTGAAGGCAGAAGAACCTGAGGACATCTGAGGCCTCAAAGCTCCTGAGGGCTTCAGGGTTCATGGGTACTGAATAAGTCAGTGCATCTTGCAACTCCAGGGATGGGACCCCCCCAGTTGCTTAACAGAGTCTGGACTAGGGGATCCCTGCTGAGCCACTAGAGTTTAGTAAGTCCAATTCTCTGTGTCCTGAGGTCTCTCAAAACAATGTGTCACTTAGGGAGAGTTGTGAAGTCAGGGCAGAGCCTCTAATTTTGGACTAGAGATGGTGAGAAGTCCACATCCTGTCAGTGCAGAGAAGGCCCTCCCCTGCAGGGCACATGCTGAGCATCAGGAAGTGCATGACACATACAAGCTCAAGGATGCTTGCTAGAGGTAGGTGCAGAGGGAGCTGGGAGGAATTTCCTTTGAGGGACTGTGACTTCCACTTTTCGTGAAAACATCTAAAATAAGATTGAACATGAGGTGACTATAAACGCCCTATTCTATCAGAACATTTACCAAACTCAATAATATGTGAGAACCACAGTCAGTGAGCATATTTCTGTGGCTGCTTTATATCTAAATCTGAGGAACCAGATGCATGGATTTTTTTTTAACTCACTAGGTGCAGCAATTTTCAGCCACTCTGATCCAGGAATGAGACCTTCAGGCATTAAAGCCCAAAAGTGGTTTGTGTGACACTCAAAGGCAGCTTCATAATAAGAAGCATGTCCTATGGGGGCTTGTTCCTCAGTGGGAGGAACTATATCTGAATAGAGCTTAGGGACCTGGTTGGTGACACATGTCCTACAGTATAGATTAGGACTTTCGTCCTTTGTCTCCCACTGAACATGGTCCCTTTGTCCTCTGTCTTCTCTCTTGTTGGTAATGTCTCCCACTATGAAAAACTATTCCTCATTAATATTCAAATGATAAGAAGTGGTTTAGGTTAAGTGAGAGCACACTTGTGCCTTGAGAGGATCACCCATACCTTGGAATCATGCTCACAGCACAAAGGGTAGGTGACTCCACACAGAGGCAGAGGGATACACAACAGCTTTGTGCAGATGTCAAGGCTGATGGAAAACACACATCACAAGGGGGCATGCAATGTTAATTATCCACAAAGTTGGAATCTCTGGGAGGATCACAAAAGGCCCTTGCACAAGTCAGATTAAAATACTACATCCTGGTTAGCATTCCCCAGGGTGTTACTGAGGTAGGGACCAACAACAAACAATACTAGGCCAAGGTTCTCAATGGGCATCACTAATAAACCTAAAGATGTTCAGAATTTTCACAGTAAACGTGAAACCTGTGAGTACAGCCCTGCGATTCAGTCATGTCTCTTGCCTGTTGTACCCTGTTGAGGAATTTGTGTTAAATCTATTTTTTTCTTTTGCAATTCCAATTGTCATTCCACAGTATATTACATGAGCTTCTAGCCTACAGCAGAGTGGTCAGAAACTTAACGGTCTGTCATGTGATGGGCCAGTATTTCCAGTATCCACACTGCACCACACACAGTTATCACAGTATTATTGACTTTATTAGGAATGCTGTGATTTACCTACTTATGTTTAAACTGTAATTGTCAAGGTGTACTTCTTTATATATTTTTCACTTTAATTCAGGCGCCCAAATCTGGGGCTATGAGTCTGTTTCTATTCTGCTTTTTTTTTTTTCTTCTTCATTGAATTCCACATATAAATGAGATCACATGGCACTGGTGTTACTTCATCTAGGATTTTTTATTCAGCAGGATGCTCTCTAGGTCTGTCCAACTCCCAGATAGTAAAATTAAAATCTCTTATCAATGAGGATATCATGTTTTATGGCTGAGTAAAAATGATGTGTTACTTTTCAAATGAATTATTATTATTTTGTTATATTACCGACAAGATGACTGTGTAAGACTATTTCTGAGAAAAGTGATATAACACAACTGGAACTTGCTAGATGAGGAGGGCAAATCACAACATAAGAAACAAGAACCCTGCAAGAACTAGCTCCAGACTTGCATCATATCACCATCCACATACCTGGGAGGATCCCTTTCCTCTTCTCCACACTAATGCACTGAGCCTGTGATTTCATGCAGAGATGACACCTGCCTCATGTGGAAAAAGTGAGCGCATTTTCAAGGGTCATGCGCGGATATGAAAATGGATGAAAGTGGAGGAGTTGAAGCTTCTGAAATTTACTTCCGATGAGCCAGGGACAGTTTTGTTTCTTAAATTACTGACTACAACTACACCACATGTCAACAGAACCACAGATGCTGATGGTGAAAATAACAGAACTATAACACCTGACCAGATTTATATAAAATTAGATCCACCAATCCCAGGATGGAGATGCAATTTAAAGGATTTGTTTACTTAGCAATCAATGAACAAACAAAATGATGTTATTCATATCAATGATTATTTTATTTATTTTCTGTTATCCCATGTTAGTGATTGGTATGGAGGTTTCTCATAATGAAATTGTTATAATTTAAAAATACTCCTGACTTCCGGCAAGATGGAGGCATAGGTGGATGCACCGTACCTCCATGCACAACCAAGATTAGAATGACAGCAACTTAGAGCCAGAATAACACCCAGAACTGACAGAGAATTTATCTGAATGGAAGTCAAACAGCCAAGAAGTTGAAGTAGACCTGTTCATCCAGACTGGTCGGAGGGGCTGAGAGGAGGAGCGGGTGCAGGTTGCAGTGCGCGGAGATGGGGAGAACTGGGCACATAAGGCAACTGGGAGCGTGTAAGCCTTCCAGAACACAGCGGTGGACCCTGAGTGCACAAGCAGCGGCTGGTGGACCCAGTGGGGTGGCATTGTGGACCAGGGCAGAGTGCGCAACCCAGGATCCCAGAGAAGGGAGTGAGATCCCAGGAGAGAAGAGCTACTGCCATTTTTCCCTCCCGCCCCCACCCCCGCCCCTTCCCCCACATACAAGGTCACAATCTAGTGACTGGGGTGCCCAGCCCAGGTGAACACCTAAGGCACCACCCCTCATGGTAACAAGATCGACCAGACTGGGAAAAAAAATGAGAGAGAGAGAGGGGGGGGGGTGTCTCCAATAGAAGAACAGATCAGTCCCCCAGGACTCATTCTTTTGAGCGACCAAGAAACACCCAATCTATCAGATGCACAGTTCAAAACACTGGTGATCAGGAAGCTCATGGAATCGGTTGATTTGGGGCACAAATAACATGAAAAAAATGCAGGTTATTATAAAAGAGATGAAGGAAGATGCACAGAGAACCAATAGTGAAGGGAGGGAAACTGGGGCTCAAAACAATAGAGTGGACCAGAAAGAAGAAAAAAAAAAAAAAAACAACAACCAAGCAGGAAATAATAAAGAAATAAGAATAAAAAATAAAAAAAATATTTTATTAATATTACAGAATATTAATCCAAACTCTGAAATTACACTTGTTTGCACTTCTTAAAAAATATGTCGGTGTTGTTGAAGGACAGTTGTCTCCACTTTTGAATATTAGGATTTGCCTTGCTGGTGTCCCTCAGTGGTTGGAGCATGGGCTGAGAACCAAAGGGTGGCCAGTTCCACTCCCAGCCAGGACACATGCCTGGGTTGTGGGCCAGGTCTCCTGTGGGACCATGTGTGAGGCAACCACACATTGATGTTTCTCTTTCTCTCTTACTGCCTCCCATTCCCTTCATTATTAATAAATAAATAAAATATTTAGTATAATTAGCAAATTTTAAGCAATTCACCCTGGTTCTGTATAGTGAGCGGAAGTTCTATAAAAGACCACAAGATGAATTGAAGCACATCTTCTTCCCCACAGAGCCTGAGGCACGTACACAACAGGCCTGCAGCAGCTACATGTGAGGATGAGGCCAGATGCTGGGAGACTGTAGGAGACCCCAGGACATGTGATTCATTAGGGCTCATATGCAGAGGACTTTGGGTTTCTTGAACTAAGTTTAGATTGTTCAAAATGAACCAAATGACAAGATCTTTGAAAATTGTGCAGAGATCCTACCTAATGGTTATGGCTGGTGAAAGGCCTGAGGTGGAAGGAAGAGTGTTGCTCAGTGCAGCCGCCAATAAGTCAGGTCAAGAAGAGACATTTAACTGTGAATCTGTGAGATGCTGCCTGGTATGTGAAAATGCAGGAGAAGGTTGTTGCAATTCAAGGATCCTAGTTACAGAAAATAAATGACACAACATCAATATTATAATGTAGCATAGCTGAACTCTTCAAAAACCATTTATCATCTACACTTATTATGAGAATGTTCCACTATGTACAATAGAATATATCAATATGGGGAAATTTTCCACATTATTTAATGTCAGAGGCCACCAAGAAAACCAAGTGCTAATGCTGTAACTGCAGCATTAGCTGCAGTTACCAAACAACACATTGTTATCTGTAAACCTGTGTAACGTTAGAGACATTAAAATGTGCCAGTATATTCACCTTTATTAATACGTATGCAAGTTCACACATCATCTAAATAAAAAAAAAAAATCACACTACAATTGTTTTACCTTTTCTCATCACACACACTGGAAACATTTGGGGAGTGTTACTGTTCTTGTAAATTATCATCTCATATAACAGTTTTTTTTTTTTTTTTTTTTTTTTTTTTACCTGGAGGCTAACCGTTGAGCAAATGTGGACATACAACAATATTCTGCATTGAGGGATGAACTGTCCATATCATGGATGACTTTTCATTCCAACCATATCAACTAATATTCAACTATGTCTACCATGAAGATACATCAGGATTTTAATAAATTGACATTTTCTTAAAAGGAGGTTTAGAAAAATATTTAAAAATTTTAACATTTCTGTGTCTTACCATCACACAAAACAGCATGGCTTACATTGTAACATACAACAGCATTCTGAGTAACCTTAAGACAGCAACTTCACTTAGATTTTTGATACATTGCACATTATAATGTCTTCAATCTTCTACAGAATGCAATTGTGAGTGATGCTCAGCTAATATACACAAGTTCATGGGTTGTTAAGGAACCAGCAATCAACCCACTGACTTCACACACACACACACACAGGAATAAAAACACTAGCATCCACTGCTCAGGCGACTGGTATCAATTTAATATATCCTTGTCAAAATATTTCAAATGCTGTCAATATACAGTAGTTTATGTTCTGAGTAATTATACCTAGGTAAACATCGATCCTCTTGACATTTTGAAGCACACTGAAAAGTACTGATTGATATTTTAAAACTTTCTTTGATTTCCTATAATAAGTATTCTGATTTAGAGCAATATCTGAAAGCTATCATTAAATCTCTACTCTGAATTATAATATTTTGAAAGTCCTTTTTCATTTACATACATTCGTGAATTTTTATACTTTTGAAGCCACATTCCAGTATAAGTTCTTTGAGATTATGGGAACTGTGTAAATTCACAAAAGTCTTTCTTTCTTTATGAATGTAGAATCCCACACCACTCTGCATTCCAGGACAAAATGACACTGTAGGTCCACGTATATGATTTTCTACAATTTCCCTTTCAGTGTGTGTGTGTGTGTGTGTGTGTGTGTGTGTGTGAAATCTCATATGCCACATAAGAAGTGAATGTTCAAAAAAAGCTTTAATTTGGTAAGTAAGCTTTGGTTATAGGATACAATCTTGCCATAATTTCTACATTTGTACAGTTTTTCTCCAGATGGATACCTCCCATTCTGGGTAATGCAGCTCTGATCACTAAAACACTTGTTATATACACTGCTTTTATATGCTTTCTTTCCACTATGAGTAGCCTGATGTCAATGTGTTGCCACTGAGTCCACATTTATAAGCCTTGTGTCCAGTATGGATTCTCTAATGATAAGTAAGGGTTGGACGTGACTGAAAGCTTTATGCCATTAGGCACATTTAAAAGACATCACTACAGTATAAATGTATTTTATGATGAATAAGCATTGAGGACTGTTTAAAGTTTTTGCCACATCAGGTGTATAAGTAAGGCATTTCATCTGTGTCTATTGTTTGATGTTGAGTAAAGTTTGAGGACTATAAAATGCTTTATTACACAATCAACACTTTCAGGGCTTCTCTCCTATATGAAGTTTCTGATGCCGAGAAAGCTTACAGGACTGGTGAAAGGCTTTACCACATATTTTACATACACAAACCTTTTCATGGGAATGACCTCTCTGATGTAGAATAAGGGTTGAGGAGTGTGTAAAGGCTTTGCCACACTGTATACATTCATAAGGTTTCTCTCCAGTATGAATTTTCTGATGTTGAGACAGGTGTGCAGTCCGGCCAAAGGTTTTGCCACATTGTGTACATTCATAGCGCTTCTCTACAGTATGAATTTTCTGATGATTAGTAAGTGTTCTCTGGTGTCTAAATGCTTTCCCACATTGTGTACATTCATAGGGCTTCTCTCCAGTATGAATATTCTGATGGTGAGTCAGGTGTGCAGTCCGGCTAAAGGTTTTGCCACACTATGTACATTCATAAGTTTTCTCACCAGTATGAATTTTCTGATGTCAAGTAAGGCTTGAGCAGTTTTTAAATACTTTCCCACAATGTGTACATTTATAAGAGTTCTTTCCAGTCTGAAATTTTTGGTGGCAATTAAGGTATCAAGACTGTGTAAATGCTTTGTCACATTGTATACATTCACAAGGTTTCTCTGCAGTGTGAACTCTGATGACAAGTAAAGGTTGAGGAGCACCTAAAGGCTTTTCCACATTCTCTACACTCATAATGCTTTTCCTCTGTATGAATTCTGTGATCTTGTGCAAGACTACAGGACTCTGTAAAGGCACTGTCTCCTTCACTACATTGGAAATTTTTCTTTCATGTATAAATTTCCTGATATTCATTGAAATCTGAAGACTGGCTAAAAGCTTTA
Organism: Phyllostomus discolor; assembly: GCF_004126475.2. Taxonomy (NCBI): domain Eukaryota; kingdom Metazoa; phylum Chordata; class Mammalia; order Chiroptera; family Phyllostomidae; genus Phyllostomus; species Phyllostomus discolor. Next base: position 1,901,896 of record NC_040917.2, on the reverse strand, counting down.
CCACATTCTCTATATTTACCAGGCCCGTGTCCAGTGTGAAATCTGTGATGATGAGTAAGGGTTGAGGTAATCCTAAACACATTGCCACATTCTTTACACATATCAGCCTTTTGTGCAGGATAATCTTTTTTATGTTGATTTACTCCTGAAAAACAATGACCTGTTTTACCACAGTCTTTACACTTGTGTAGTTTTTCAGAATCTATTTTGTTAAGTGTATTTAGATTAGGTATTTGATTGAAGACTTTCATGCATGATAAATATCTGTAAACATTCTTTCCAACAGCAATATTAGTCTCTTCAGTGCTACTTGAAGACTCCTTTAAACATGTGATATATTTACTTTGCTGGGTTTTCAGCTTCACAATAGGAAAATCCTGATGAGTATCGTGATTTGATATTTGCTCAAAGACTTTACCACCTTCATAATGGCTATCTGGAAGCTGAGTCTGATTAGGTACATTAGGATTTGACTCATGGATAGAATTCTTCCAATTTGAATTGCATTGACTACTTCTGTCTGAGTCCCATGCACTCTAGTAAACATTGAACACAGAAAGGCCTTTTCTGACATCCATAACTTCATTAAACATGCACACTTATTCCCAAATTATCATTCTGCAATCCCTATTAAACCATGTTGGTTGTATTAAAAATCACTCCTAAGTACATTAAAATATTATACAATTAAACAAAATAATGTTAGGGTTTCTAAAAGAAGCATATTTCCTTAGTAAAGGTATTATCAAATTGATCCAATTTAAGCTTTATACATGCATTTTAAATGACCACATTATAAAAAATATTCACTGATAATTTATTCTCACTCTACATTTTAAACAATTCAAATGATTACACACACCACAAATTATTAGATTTCCTAGAATTTGCAGACTGACTTTAGGACAGGGGTGTAAAACTCATTTTCCCAGGGGTCACACCAGCTCCACGGTTGCCTTCAGTGGGCCACATGTGGTTTTAGGATCATGTCAATGTAACCATTCCTTCACTAGAGGCAAGGAGATCGATACTGAAACCGGGTATAAACAAGGTGCTGGGCTGGATAACAGAAGGGGGAGGTGCGCACGTTTGGCCTGGAGGTCCTGTGTTTGCCACTTGCTCTTTACAGTAATATATACACTTAAAACATTATTTTAAGCCTTCTTATTTGGAAACACATTGATCTGAAAATGTAGCTGTTTTAATTAGAAGTTTTCCAAAATTTGTAATATTTCTCACATCTTTAGATAAGAATGATTTTTCATGAATAATTTTCCAAGATTAGGTCTGTCAATTTAAACATCTTTTCTATCTTGTCACACACTCCTTTATCAGTATCAAAGGCACACCTCTCATATCTTACCAGTGTTGCTTCAAAGAATAAATCTTCTATTCCTGACCTTTGCAAGAAGTCCTGGTTGTCTGCAGATGATACAGCTGAAAGACACAAAATAAAGGTTCACAGGTGTGAAACACAGGTCAGTGTACATTGAACTTACAAGGAATTTTTAAACAAATCACAGTGTTGAGTACTTCAGAAAACTTTAAATGTTTGCAGCAAGACCAAGTATGGTACAATGAGAAAAAGGCACATAGAAAAGGAACAACCATTGCTTACTCTCAGCAACCACTGAGCTCACATTCCCTGGCACACAATGGAAATAGTATAAGAAAACTCCACATTCCCAGTTCTTTTCTAGACACATAAGAGGGTCCAGTGTGTTCAATGATCTCACTGCGTTTAAGCATCTTCAAAATATGTATTCCTGTTTGGCAGGACACGCAGTGCTCACACCATAAGAGCATACGGTGAATACATTAAAGTGCATACTGAACAGGAAGGGTAATACTTGAAATACCACAGAAACCAGCGGACTACAGATCAATATCAAGCATAAAAAAGATACCCTGGGCTTTGAGAAAGAAAATGACACTATATTAAAGTTGCACCTTACACACAGTCAAAAACCAACACACACCACTTGTGTTTACCGAAATTAGAGTTGAAAATAGGGGTGAGTGTTATTTTTTCCCTCTTAACCTGAAGAAAGCAAGTTCATAAACCCTAGTTGTTTACAGTTATGAAATTCAACAAATATATCAAGACAGCAAACAGAAAATTCAAATCAGAAAATTAAACTACATCTACAAATATTGGAACTAGGTGTATTGAAATGTAATACCTACTGAATAAAGAAGTGAAAATACCCACATGAATATAGAAACATATCAAAATATGACAACTACTTAATATTAGTAAACCTGTAAATGACCAAAATAAAAATCAAACCAGAGAAAATTTAAAACTAAGCCAAACACAGAATGGGAAGCTGAAAAACAGAATATTCAAATTGAAGAATCCTTGAAAATACACAAACATCAAGCAGTTGCCTGTTCATGTCCCCAGCCAGGTAAAAGGCCCACAACCCAGGCAAAATCCTTTTCCCAGAATTAAACCAGAGACCGTAGCTTTAAGGGATTTTTCTCCACAAACTGAACCACTAGGGGCAGGGAAAAAGCTAATAGCTCTTAATTCATTAAAAGAAGAGTTTGTGGGACATTTTTTTTTTTATTTTAACACCCAAAGGAAATGTAAACCAGCAAAAGTAAATGAATGATATTACACCAAATATAAAAACACCTGCACATTAAAGCAAACAACCAATAGGATAAAATCACACCCTATAGAAGGAAGAAAATTTCTGCAAAGTGTAGAAGGTTATATGAAGGAGTTTTACAAAACATCATGATAAAACAAGTAACCCAATTTTTAAAATGAACAAATATATGTCATTAACTAATTTATAAAAAGAATCAGGAATATACAATGAGATCAGACAGATTCTATCATAAATGGTCTGAGATAAACTGAACCAATACACACAAAATATTATATGTGGGCCACTTTGTTATGACATGTACCAAAATAAACTTCAAGTGGATTATAACCTAAATTTAAGACCTGAAACCATGAAAGCACTAGAAGAAAGGGCAGCTGACAAACTCTGTCATGACTCCTAAAAAATATTCTTTTAGATATAACATGGTGGGTAGAGCAGATAGGAGAAAAAACTAAACAAGACTACAATAAAATAAGTTTTTGCAGAACAATGGAAATCATCAAGAAAACAAACCAATGTAGTGAATAGTGGACAGAACCCACAAATAATGCTAAATATTCAAAGGATAGAAGTACCTTACACAACACCAAAAAAAAAACAAAAAACAAAAAACAGTTTGATGGAAAAACAGGAAGCACTGGCTTGTGTGCTCAATGGATCGAGTGCTGGCGCCTCTGAAACAAAGGATCACCAGTTCGATTCCCAGTAAGTGCTTATCCCTACAGTGCGGGCCAGGTTCAGTTTTCATATTACAGGTCTGTATACTTGCTGAACAGACCTTGTTACACCAAAAAAATTATCTCTCAACATGTCACCTTCAACCGATTGGTCATGATGTGTTTATGGAAATTATTAAAAAAAAAAGGACTGCAAATATAAGTTCCATGTTACTGAACAATTAAAAACAATTAATTTTATGCACTTCATAATTTTTTGTAAAGATTCTATTTATTTTTACAGAGGGGAAGGGAGAGAGAAAGAGAGAGAGAGAAACATCCATGTGTGGTTACCTCTTGTGCAGCCGCTTCTGGGGGCCTGGTTTGCAATCCAGGCTTTTGCCCCAAACTGGAAATTCAATTGGTGACCCTTTAGTTCACAGGTTGGCGGTCAACACACTGAAGCATGGAAGCTGAGGAGACCACATACTTTTCAAGACAAGTTGTAAATGAACTTTGTTTCTCAAATTCATAGTATTCACATTTTAACTGGTGTCTCAAATGAAGTATTAAGAAAAAAACAGCAAAGGAAAAAGCAAGTATCATCATGAGGGAAAAGGAGAACCCATGAGCTGATAAAAAAAAAAAAATTGTAAGCCCTCAGTGGTGTGGCTCAGTGGACTGAGCACCTGCCATTGAACCAAAAGGTCAGAAGTTTGATTCTTGGTAAGGGCACAGGCCTGGGTTTGGCTCCAGATTTCCATTTGGTGGTGTGAGAGAGACAACTGATCAATGTGTTTTTTAGGCATTGATGTTTCTCTCCCTTTCTTTTACCCATCTCTAGAATTAGATATTTAAAAAAAATGTATATAAAAAGATGGTGTCTAAAAGACTCTCAAGATCTTATGTCTTTTAGGAAATGGACATTAAAAGAAGGAAAATTGAAGAAGGTGTAGATTCAAGCAACATGAAACCCCAGCTGGATGGGTCATAATCCAGAACACTGAGAAAAGCAAATAATGCTGTGCATGAGGGGCATATGGAACTCTTATTCCTTATTGTTGGAAATACAAAATGCTACAGCCCCTTGGGAAGGGTTTAGAGT
>NC_040917.2:1873076-1897019 GCF_004126475.2 Phyllostomus discolor | reverse complement strand
TAACACAAAGGTCTCAGAGGAAGCCAGACATTCAAGTGAGTTTTTGGAAGCTGTGCTTCAGTGGAAAGAATTTTGAAAACCCAGATTTATTTCTGTCGCTGTCATATAGGGCCAGATGGTCTCCAACAGTATTCTGTGCTCCTACATGCTTTCAGAATTATGTTTTGACTCCAGTGACTTCTGTTATCCTACTAGCAGTTTCCACCAAGGCCCTCCGTCTCTAAAAATAAATAGGTGCAATCTTTAAAAAGAATGTGCAGTGTATACAATTAAGCTATTTTTGGATTGTGATGGTAACCATGGTCAGACTCCACCTGCATTCTTTTGAAGACCTGAGATAAGCTGTGCATGTTGCTGAGAAATTGTACTCTAAGCCTTCTTCTCTTTTTTTTATGATTCGTTTTTGTGCCAAGAACAAGGTTCATGAAGGAAGTGGTTGTGATCCTGCAGTTTGTCACAGAAATCCCTGGAAGCCTGGGGGCATGTGTCATGTTTTCTGACATATATTTTTATCCCTCTTGGAGATTCAAACAAGTCACTACAAAGTTTAGACTTGTGGTTTTCTTGTATGACAATGCACCTCTCCAACCTGACAAAATCTACTTTTCTGTTTCACTGAAAAATGTCCTTGTGCTTGTACACTTGTACTGCAGTTTGCTGATCCATTCACTTCCTGATGGGCACTTAAGTTTCTTCCAGCATGTGGCAATTGTAAATTCTGCTGCTATGAACATTGGTGTGCATAGGTTCTTTAGAATATGTGTGTCAGTGTTCTTAGGGTAGAAGGATATCCTAACATTTGGGACAGCATGGATGGTTCTGGAGAACACTATGGTAATGGAATAAGACAGACGGTGAAAGACAAATACCATGGGATCTCACCTATAAGAAAAAACTTAATCAACAAAATGAACAAGCCAGCAAAATGTAACCAGAAACATGGACATAAATAACAAACTGACAGTAACCAGAGGAGAGGTGGAAGGGATAATGGGGGCAGAAGGCAAGGATTTTCAGGAAGTTGTATGAAGGACAGAAGGACAAAACTAAATGAGGGTAGGCTCGATGCGGGAAATGTGGGAAAGTAGGGATGGCTGTGTTTGGGAGTGATGGGGAAAATGGAGACAAGTGTACTTGAACAACAATAAGATTTGGAAAGAAAATATCCTTTTGCTTTCCCACGGCAACTGAGTGAGCATATTTTATTCATTTCTAGAGAGAAGAGAAGAGAAACAGATAGAGAGGGAAACACTGGTGTGTATTTGCTTCTCATGCAACACCACTTGGGGACCTGACCCGAAACCCTGGCATGAGCCGTGACTTGAAATTGTATGAGGAACTCTTTTGTTCACAGGCCAGCACTCCAACCACTGAGAGACAACAGATGGCACTGAATATACTACAATTTTTAATGTATTTCTCCATTGACCTGGCGGTTGTTTCCACCTACCAGGCTTTTGTATTTAATGCTACCATTGACACATATATGCAAATGTCTCTTTAGGATCCTCAATTGAGTATTTTGGTGTGACATATAACCCATAACACTTGTGTATATAGACAATTCTCTAACAGAGCAGTGGGTGACAAGTAATAAATTATCTTAATTCTATTAATTTACATTTCTTTCATGCCTTTATATATCATTTTTAGTGCTAAATAATATTTCATTGTATATATTTCAGTTTCCTTTTCTAGTCACTGGTTCACATATATCTTCATTGATATTTCATTGACTCCAAAAATTTGAATTTTTGGAATGTATGAATTAAACTTCTAAAAATAGTCCCATGTAGGCTTTTGTGTAGATAAAATTTTTAGTTCTTTGGTTAAATACTATAGAGCACATTTTTTGGATTATATAATAAGTGTTTGCTTAGTTGTGACAGGACTTCTAAACCCTTCCCAAGTGACTGTAGCATATTGAGTTTTCACTAGTAAGGATGAGAGCTCCGTTTGCTCCACATGCACAGCAGTATTTGCTTTTCACAGTGTTCTGGATTCTGACCTTTCCAGCAGGGGTTTCATGTTGCTTGAATGTGCACTTTCTTCAATTTTCCTTCTTTCAATGTCCATTTCCTGAAAGACATAAGATGTTGAGAGTCTTTTAGACACCATCTTTTATCTATATATTTTAAAAATCCTTTATTTATCTATTTTTAGAGAGGGGTAAGGGAGAAAAGGAGAGAAGCATTAATGCCTAAAAAACACATTGATCAGTTTCCTCTCTCACACCACCAAATGGGGATCTGGAGCCAAACCCAGGCTTGTGCCCTTACCAAGAATCAGACTGCTGACCTTTTGGTTCAAAGGCAGGGGCTCAGTCCACTGAACCACACCACTCACGGGTTACAAATATTTTTTTTTCTCAGCTCATGAGTTCTTCTTTTCCCTCATGATGATGCTTGCTTTTTCTTTTTTTTTTCTTAATGCTTCTTTTGAGACCTCAGTTTAAATGTTAATACTATGAATTTGAGAAACAAAGTTGGTTTACAATTTTTCTTGAAAAGTATCTGGTCTCCTTAGCTTCTGTGCCTCAGTGCGTTGACCACCAGCCTGCAAACCAAAGGGTCGCCAGTTGGATTTCCAGTCTGGGGCAAATGGCTGCCTTGCAAACCAGGCCCCCAGTAGGAGGCGCGCAAGAGGCAACCACACTTGGATGTTTCTCTCCCTCTCTTCCTCTCTCCCTTCCCCTCTATAAAAATAAATAGAATCTTTAGAAAAATGTCTGCAGTGCATACAATTAAATTTTTGTAATTCTTCAGTAACATGGAACATATATTTGTAATTCGTTTTTTCATAACTTCCATAAACACGTCATGACTCATCCCTTGAAGGTGACATCTTGAGAGAAGTGTTTTTTTTGGTGTAACAAGGTCTGTTTAGCAGGTATAAAGACATGTAATATGAAAACTGAACCTGGCATCCACTGTAGGCATATGCCCTTACTGGGAATCCACCCGGAGATCCTTTGGTTCAGAGGTGCCAGCACTTGAACCATTGAGCACACAAGCCAGTGCTCCCTGTTTTTCCATCATATTGTTGTTTTTTGTTTGTTTGTTTGTTTCTTTGTTTTTGGTGTGGTGTAAGTTCCTTCTATCCTTTGAATATTTAGCATTATTTGTGGGTATATTCCACCTTTCACTAGATTGGTTTGTTTTCTTGATGATTTCCATTGTTCTGCAAAAACTTATTTTATTGTAGTCTCATTTAGTTGTTTCTCCTCTGTGCTCTACCTACCATGTTATATCTAAAAGAATATTTTTTAAGAGTCATGACAGAGTTTGTCAGCTGTCCTTTCTTCTAGTGTTTTCATGGTTTCAGGTCTTAAATTTAGGTTTTACTCCACTTGAAGTTTATTGTGGCACATGTCATAACAAAGTGGTTTACTTATAATGTTTTGTGTGTATTGGTTCAGTTTCTCTCAGAGCATTTATGATAGAATCTGTCTGATATCATTGTATATTCCTGATTTTTTTAATAAATTAGTTAATGTCATGTATTTGTTCATTTTAAAAATCGGGTTACTTGTTTTATCATAATGTTTTTTTTTTAAAGTCCTTCATATAACCTGGATATTAACTACTTATCAGGTGCACTTTGCAGAATTTCTTTTCCTTCTACAGGATGTTATTTTATCCTACTGTTTGTTTGCTTTAATGTGCAGGAGTTTTTATATTTGGTGTAATGCTATTTGTTTACTTTTGCTGGTTTACATTTACTTTGGGTGTTATAATAAAAAAATGTCCTACAATCTCTTTTTTAGTGAATTAAGAGCTATTAGCTTTTGCCCTTGCCCCAGTGGCTCAGTTTGTGCAGCAACATCCCTTATAGCTAAGGTCTCTGGTTTACTTCTGGGAAAAAGAAAATGCCTGGGTTGTTGGGCCTCTTACGTGGCTGAGGACATAAACAGGGAACTGCTTGGTGTTTCTATATTTCCATATATTTTCAATTTTAATATTCTGCATTTCAGCTTCCCATTCGATGTTTGGCTTAGTTTTACATTTTCTCTGGTTTGATTTATATTTTTGTCCTTTACAGGGATGCTAATATTAAGTAGTTGTCATATTTTTCTATGTTTCTATATTCAGGTGGGTATTTTCACTTCTTTATCCCTTAGGTATTACATTTCAATACAACTAATGCCAATTTTTGTAGATATATTTTAATTTTCTGATTTCAATTGGTTTTCTGTTTCCTGTCTTGATATATTTGTTGAATTTCATAACTGTAAACAACTAGGCTTTATGAACTTCCTTTCTCCAGGTTAAGAGAAAAAAAATAACATTCACCCCTAGTTTAAACTCTAACTTTGATAAACACAAGTGGTGTACGTTTGTTTTTGATTGTGTGTGAGGAGCAAGTTTACTATAGTGTCAGTTTCTTTCTCAAAGCCCAGGGTATGTTTTTATGCTTGATAGTGATCTTCAGTCCACTGGTTTCTGTGGTATTTCAAGTATCACCATTCCTTTTCAGTGTGCTCTTTAATGTATTCATCATGTGCTGTTATGGTGTGAGCACTGTGGGTCCTGCCAAACAGAAACACATATTTTGAAGATGCTTGAAAACAGTGAGATTATTGAACACACTGGACCCTCTATGTGTCTAGAAAAGAACTGGGAATGTGGGGTTTTCTTATCCTATTTCCACTGTGTGCCAGGGAATTTGAGCTCCGTGGTTCCTGAGTATAAGCAACCGGTGTTCCTTTTCTATGTAAATTTTTCTCATTGTACCATACTTGGTCTTGCTGAAAACATTTAAAGTTTTTTTTAAGAACTTAACACTGTGATTTATTAAATAAAATCTTTGTAAGTTCAATGTACATTGTCCTGAGTGTCATACCTCTGAACGTTTATTTTGTGTCTTTCAGCTGTGTCATCTTCAGAGAAGCAGGATTTATTGAAAAGGACAGGAAGAGAAGATTTATTCTTTGAAGCAACACTGGTAAGACATGAGAGGTGTGCCTTTGATACTGATAAAGGAGTGTGTGACAAAATAAAAAAAAAGATGTTTAAATGGAGAGACCTAATTTAGAAAATTATTCAAGAAAAATCCTTGTTATGTAAAGATTTGAGAAATATTACAAACTTGGGAAACTTCCCATTTAAATCAGTTACATTTGCAGGTCAGTGTGTTTCCAAATTAGAAGACTGAAAATAATGTTTTAAGTGTATGTATTCTTGGAAAGAGCAAGTGGCAAACACAGGACCTCCAGGCCAAATGTGGCCCTCCACCTTCTTTTATCCAGCCTACCACCTAGTTTATACCTGGACACAGTATCGATCTCCTTGCCCCTAGTTAAGGAATGTTTACATTTACCCAATCCTAAAATTACATGTGGCCCATTGAAGGCAACCTGGAGGCTGATGTGACCCCTGGGAAAATAAATTAGTTTGACACCCCTGTCTTAAAGTCAGTGGGCAAAATCTAGGAAAACTATAAATTTGTGGTGTGTGTAATCATTTGATTTTTTTAAAAGGTAGAGTGAGAATAAATTTTCAGTCAATAATTTTTATAATGTGGTCATTTAAAATGCATGTATAAAGCTTAAATGGGATAAATTTCATAATGCCTTTACTAAGGAAATATGCTTCTTTTAGAAATAATGTTTTTTTTTTCATTTAATTGTACAAGATTTTAATGAACTTGGGAGTGATTTTTAATACAACCAACATGGTTTAATAGGGATCACAGGATGCTTATTTGGGAATAATTGTACAAGTTTAATGAAGTTACAGAGGTCACAAAAGGCCTTTCTGTGTTCAATGTTCACTAGAGTACATGGGGCTCAGAGAGAAGGAACCAATGCAATGCAAATTGGAAGAATTCTATCCACGAGTCAAATCCTAAAGTACATCAGAAGACTCAGCTTCCAGATAGCCATGATGAAGGTGGTAAAGTATTTGACCGAAAGTCAAATCAAAATACTCATCAGGATTTTCCTATCGTGAAGCTGAAAACCAAGGAAGGTAAACATATCTCATGTTTAAATGAATTTTCAAGTAGCACAGCAGAAACAAATACCGCTGTTGGAGAGAAAGTTTACAAATATTTACCATGCATGAGAGTCTTCAACCAAATACCTAATCTAAATACACTTAACAAAGTAGTTACCAGAGAAGAACACAAGTGTAAAGACTGTGGTAAAACAGGTCATTGTTTTTCAGGAGAAAATCAACATAAAAAAGATTATCCTGCACAAAAGGCTGATATGTGTAAAGAATGTGGCAATGCGTTTAGGATTACCTCAACCCTTACTCATCATCACAGATTTCACCCTGGACACGGGCCTGGTAAATATAGAGAATGTGGTAGAGCTTTTAGCCAGTCTTCAGATTTCAGTGAATATCAGGAAATTTGTACATGAAAGAAAAATTTCCAATGTAGTCAAGGAGACAGTGCCTTTACAGAGTCTCGTAGTCTTGCACAAGATCACAGAATTCATACAGAGGAAAAGCATTATGAGAGTAGGGAATGTGGGAAAGCCTTTAGGTGCTCCTCAACCTTTACTTGTCATCAGAGTTCACACTGCAGAGAAACCTTGTGAATGTATACAATACGACAAAGCATTTACACAGTCTTCAAACCTTAATTGCCACCAAAAAGTTCAAACTGGAAAGAACTCTTATAAATGTACAAATTGTGGGAAAGTATTTAAAAACTCCTCAGGCCTTACTTGACATCAGAAAATTCATACTGGTGAGAAAACTTATGAATGCACATAGTGTGGCAAAACCTTTAGCTGGACTGCACCCCTTACTCAACATCAGAAACTTCATACTGGAGAGAAGCCCTATGAATGTACACAATGTGGGAAAGCCTTTAGACACCAGAGAACATTTACTAATCATCAGAAAATTCATAGAGTAGAGAAGCCCTATGAATGTACACAATGTGCCAAAACCTTTAGCCAGATTGCACACCTGACTCAACATCAGAAAATTCATACTGGAGAGAAACCTTATGAATGTACACACTGTAGCAAAGCCTTTACACACTCCTCAACCCTTATTCTACATCAGAGAGGTCATTCCCATGAAAAGGTTTGTGTATGTAAAATATGTGGTAAAGCCTTTCACCAGTCCTGTAAGCTTTCTCAGCATCAGAAACTTCATATAGGAGAGAAGCCCTGAAAGCGTTGATTATGTAATAAAGCATTTTATAGTCCTCAAACCTTACTCAACATCAAACAATACACACAGATGAAATGCCTTACTTATACACCTAATGTGACAAAAACTTTAAACAGTCCTCAATGCTCATTCATCATAAAATATATTTATAGTGTAGTGATGTCTTTTAAATGTGCATAATGGCATAAAGCTTTTAGTCACGTCCAACCCTTACTTATCATTAGAGAATTCATACTGGACACAAGGCTTATAAATGTGGACTCAGTGGCAACACATTGACATCAGGCTACTCATAGTGGAAAGAAAGCATATAAAAGCAGTGTATATAACAAGTGTTTTAGTGATCAGAGCTGCATTACCCAGAATGGGAGGTATCCATCTGGAGAAAAACTGTACAAATGTAGAAATTATGGCAAGATTGTATCCTATAACCGAAGCTTACTTACCAAATTAAAGCTTTTTTTGAACATTCACTTCTTATGTGGCATATGAAATTTCACACACACACACACACACACACACACACACAAACATTGAAAGGGAAATTGTAGAAAATCATATACGTGGACCTACAGTGTCATTTTGTCCTGGAATGCAGAGTGGTGTGGGATTCTACATTCATAAAGAAAGAAAGACTTTTGTGAATTTACACAGTTCCCATAATCTCAAAGAACTTATACTTGTATGTAAATGAAAAGGACTTTCAAAATATTATAATTCAGAGTAGAGATTTAATGATAGCTTTCAGATATTGCTCTAAATCATAATACTTATTATAGGAAATCAAAGAAAGTTTTAAAATATCAATCAGTACTTTTCAGTGTGCTTCAAAATGTCAAGAGGATCGATGTTTACCTAGGTATAATTACTCAGAACATAAACTACTGTATATTGACAGCATTTGAAATATTTTGACAAGGATATATTAAATTGCTACCAGTCGCCTAAGCAGTTGATGCTAATGTTTTTATTCCTAGTGTGTGTGTGAAGTCAATGGGTTGATTGCTGGTTCCTTAACAACCCATGACCTTGTGTATATTAGCTGAGCATCACTCACAATTGCATTCTGTAGAACATTGAAGACATTATAATGTGCAATGTATCAAAAATCTAAATGATGTGGCTGTTTTAAGGTCACTCAGAATGTTGTTGTATGTTACAATGTAAGCCATGCTATTTTGTGTAATGGTAAGACACAGAAATGTTAAAATTTTTAAATATTTTTCTAAACCTCCTTTTAAGAAAATGTCAATTTATTAAAATCCTGATGTATCTTCATGGTAGACATAGTTGAATATTAGTTGATATGGTTGGAATGAAAAGTCATCCATGATATGGACAGTTCATCCCTCAATGCAGAACATTGTTGTATGTCCACATTTGCTCAACAGTTAGCCTCCAGGTAAAAAAACAAAGAAAACTGTTACATGAGATGATAATTTACAAGAACAGTAACACTCCCCAAATATTTCCAGTGTGTGTGTTGAGAAAAGGTAACACAATTGTACTGTGATTTTTTTTTATTTAGATGATGTGTGAACTTACATTTTTATTAATAAAGGTGAATATACTGGCACATTTTAATGTCTCTAACGTTACACAGGTTTACAGATAACAATGTGTTGTTTGGTAATGTAGTGCAGTTACAGCATTAGCACTTGGTTTTCTTGGTGGCCTCTGACATTAAATAATGTGGAAAATTTCCCCATATTGATATATTCTATTGTACATAGTGCAACATTCTCATAGTACATGTAGATGATAAATGGTTTTTGAGAAGTTCAGCTATGCTACATTATAATATTGATGTTGTGTCATTTATTTTCTGTAACTAGGATCCTTGAATTGCCACAACCTTCTCCTGCATTTTCACATACCAGGCAGCATCTCACAGAGTCACAGTTAAATGTCTCTTCTTGACCTGACTTATTGGCAGCTGCACTGAGCAACACTCTTCCTTCCACCTCAGGCCTTTCACCAGCCATAACCATTAGGTAGGATCTCTGCACAATTTTCAAAGATCTTGTCATTTGGTTCATTTTGAACAATCTAAACTTAGTTCAAGAAACCCAAAGTCCTCTGCATATGAACCCTAATGAATCACATGTCCTGGGGTCTCCTACAGTCTCCCAGCATCTGGCCTCATCCTCACATGTAGCTGCTTTGGGCCTGCTGTGTACATGTCCCAGGCTCTGTGGGGAAGAAGATGTGCTTCAATTCATCTTGTGGTCTTTTATAGAACTTCTGCTCACTATACAGAACCAGGATGCACTGCTTAAAATTTGCTAATTGTACAAAATATTTTATTTATTTATTATTAAGAGAAGGGAATGGGAGGCAGTAAGAGAGAAAGAGAAACATCAATGTGTGGTTGCCTCACACATGGTCCCACAGGGGACCTGGCCCACAACCCAGGCATGTGCCCTGACTGGGAGTGGAACTGGTCACCCTTTGGTTCTCAGCCCATGTTCCAACCACTGAGGTACACCAGCAAGGCAAATCCTAATATTCAAAAGTGGAGACAAGTGTTCTTCAACAACACCAACATATTTTTTAAGAAGTGCAAACAAGTGTAATTTCAGAGTTTGGATTAATATTTCTGTAATTACATCAATAAAGTTTAGTTTTATTGATTAGTATTAACAAGCAATATATCTTGATTATTTTATACTGTTACTATTTGACAGGTGACAGGATTCAAAGACATTGGATCTGGACTCAATTTTAGAATCTAGGTGCGTACCAGTGACATGTAATTGCTTACTGAAATTTTGTGATCTTTCTTTCCTGGAAAATGAAAGTGTTCATTTATTTAATTTTTATTTTTGATTTTATTGTTGTTCAGGTACAGTTGTCTACATTTACCCCCCACCTCTCTCCACTGATTCCACCCTCCTTCACTTTTGCCCATGTGTTCTGTATAGTTGTTCCTGAAAACCCTTCTACCTTTGCTTCTCATTAACCCCTCCCAAATCCCCTCTGCTTACTGTCAGATAGCTCTTAATTTCTATGTTTCTCAGTTCTGTTCTTTCCATTAGGACAAGGTTTTTCATCTTGATTTTGGCCACCACCCTGTGCTCATTTCTATATAGGGTAAAGCTGCTATTGTCCTGGCCCTTTAAGGTGGACTTATGTATCGAGTGTCCTGTAGAATCCACTGGCACAGGCTCCCTGTTCACCCAAGCTGGGGTCTCCTCTTGTGCCCTCCTCTACCACTGTGGGCAGTGTACACACTGCTTTTGTAATTTAGCCTTGAGTTCTCTTGTACTTGAATGGGATGGGTTTACACGTGACCCAGTCTACTATAGGGAAAAGCCACAACAATAAACCTCAAACCCCGAATGCTGTGGCACATAAGCTGTCCAGGGGTCAATCCCTCAAAGCTGGACCTACTTCAGTGTGATTCTGGTTACCAGTAAGACTGCTATTCCAGTTTGTTACTTGAGGTTGTTGGTGGTGCTTTGGCATGAAATGAGCTGTCTATCCCATGTCCTAGTTTGGGGACGTCCACCTGTGCTGCCACTTTTGCCCTGCCAGGTGACTTGCTATGAGATACAAAAAGATCTTCGGATGGCTGCTACTTTAGTTTGTCTTAGAGGTGCCCAGGAGAAGTCAAACTGAGAAACTGGCCTGCTGTGGTTGACCTCAGGTCAAAAGTCACATTGCAGGTGTTATGGAATATGCAGTAGTCAGGTCACCTGTTTAATAGATATTAGAAAAGTCTGACACAGGATCAGCACAGGCCACATGTACAGAAAAGTTTCTGGTAAATGCTTGGTTGGGCCTGTGGTTTTGGTGGGGGAAGATATCAGGGGATCAGCAGAGCAAAGCTAACAGCTGTAGTGAGGTGGTAGGACGCTCTGGTATGGTGGCAGTCCTACTGAGTCTTGTGGTGGTGGTGGCTGTTCTTGCAGAAAAGGAACAATTACCTCTGACAGCACATCTGTCTGAGAGAAAGTTGCCCCTCCAGCTCTCACCATCATGCCAAACCATGAATATGCTGCCTGCATGTCCAACTGCTGCCATGATGCTGAATCTCAGAGTGACTGAGTCCTTGTAATTCCATGATCATGCCCTTTAAGGGGAACACATGGGACTCCAGGTACCTGTCATGTCCCTCCAGTAAACCCTCACTGGTTTCTACAGCCAGAGGTTATGGGGACCTGTCTTCCCACCAGTGACAAGGGGAGCCAGGGTGTTTAGGTGTCATGCTGGTAATCATTGCTGTTTAGCGGAACTTTCGTAGCCAAGCTAACTTTCCCAGTTTTTAACCACCACACAAAATTGGGGATGTGGGACCTACAATTCCTATATCTTTGCCCTTTCTACCCATTTCTATGTGCCTTTGTCTATGCTTATTTGTGCAACTGTTGTTGAGTCAAATCAGGTGGTTTCGGATTAATGATGGTTCTGAAGTTTCATTGTAATTCTGATGTGCTGGTCGAACATTTGAGTATAGGGTTTACCTTTTCTGTAGTCTTGATCACAACTCCCAGTCTTCCTTATTTTAGATCATATGTATATGATATCTGAGAAGGTTTACTCATTTTTCCTGCCACTGCTTTATTTAACTTAGTACAATGTTCTCATAGTTCCTGTATGTTGGTAAAAAGGCAACTTTTTTTTTACTCTAGAATCACTGAATAATAACTATTTCCTTCTACTTACTTTTCTATAAAATATTATTTTCTATTCATCTGTTTTTAAACATTTTGGTTCATTTTGCGTATTGGCTTTTCTAAAGAATGCTCCAATGAACATTGGTATGCAGGTTTCTCTTTTAGGCCCCAATTCTATTTATTGGATATGTTTCCTTACTGGGATGTCTTTGGGAAATGGTTTTCCTTTTTCAAGGAATATGTCGGAACTTTACACTGATTCTCTAGTGTATTCGCCAGTTTACCTTCCGACCAATGGTGTCCTGGGATAACGTTTTCCATCATCTCACCAACACTTGTCACTGCTGTTTTTGAGGACACTAGTTGTAAGAATTGAAACGTAGTATCTTAATATGGTTTTCCTTTGAATTTTCTGCAAGAGAAGAGCTGGGAATTGGGACCATGCTAGGCAAAGCATTTTGTTTTGAAAATATGTTCTTAACTTTTCCATGTTCTCAATACTATACTGTGTTTTACAGTTTTAAACCCCACTTTCTTCCGATTACTTTTTAGGGGCTCTTGTTTTGCATTACTTACCAGAGTAATGTATTGCCTCTTGTTTAGCATTTATTTGTATTCAGATTCAAAATTCATGTTCAGGTATTCATGTTGAAATATCAAAAATATGTGCATTAGTTTCTTTCTCAATGTTTCGATTAGCACTATGGTTACTATAAATTGTTGTGTGATTTTGGGGTTAGGGTCGAAAAATGCCCATTTTTTGAAAACTAAGGTAATTGAAAATCATGAGTGTGTTTATATAGGGTTTTTGTAACTAGCTACTCTAAAATTAAATTGAAGTGCATGTGACCAGTATTTCATTAGTGAACAATTCTATTTCTTTAGTATTTCTGGAAAATGGAAGTCCATCATGTGCAAATGTCTCAACTGTGTTCAGCATACCTTTACCTGTGTTGGAAGTTTAGTTTTCAACATAAACTATTTATTTTGCAATGTAATTAATAGGACACCTAGGGATCTTTACATCTAGTCAGTACTCTGTTTCTACATGCTATCAAGACATGCAAATCAATAAAAGCCAGTACTACAAGAGAACTCTACCAAACTGTGGAAATTTTCTGAAAATGTGTAAAAACACAGAGAAACTACTAGTCACACTATACCAAAAGTCAGCTAATGTTGTATATCACAAGAACAAGAATGTATTCTAATCATTGATTACCTTTAGTGTTTATACTGGTAATCTGATATTTTAGAAAGATTATGATACTATTTTTGAATTTATCCACAACATCAATATCTTGTGCTCTTGAGGAGCAATCAGTATAAATAACCCTCTTCCTTCATTAGGTAGGGTCCATTCATATCCACTGCTACTGGAAAGCTCAGACACTCAATAAAAATTCCTAATGATGTACATAAGTGTCAATAAAGGCAGGGGATTTTATAACAGTCTAAGTTTATACTTATTAGATTCAGGGTGCCCATCTCTAGAAAGACCACTTCAGGTTTACAGAAGGTGTGCTCTACTAAAAGACCATGAGAGGCAGCACTGGGCTTTTTGTGGGAAGAGAGTGATAAGTTTTTGCAGAAAGATTATATGGTAGATACAACACAGGAGAATGGGTGATTTTATTAAGTAAATGGAAATAGCTTGTACTTAAACATTGTTCATAAATGCGTCTTATTATTAGAAATTCTTGGTACAGAAGGTGCCAGGCAGAATGATAAAAAAATAAAGCAACTGGAATAGTATTTGTAAGTGCATGATTCACACGGCAGTTCTGTCCTAATTTTTCCACTTCTTATTCAAAATATGTCTTATGTTTCCTGTTTTAATGATAAAATTTAACCAAGACTTATACTCCCACATAGATAATGTCTATTTTACAAGATAATTGTTATTTCATATTTATTCATTTTTATTGATAGTTCTTATACAGAGGAAGGGACAGAGATAGAAAGGGAATCATTGTTTGCTTTTCCACTTGTTTATTTACTAGATATTTTATTGTTGTATTATTGTACTGTTCTATTACACTTTCCCAGTAGTCCCGTTACTGCTTTACTCCACTGGCACCCTCCCCATCTCCCAAACTCAATCCCCACCCTATGTCCCTGTCCTTGGATCTCCCATACGTGTTCCTTCACTAGCTTCTTCCCCTTCTTTTCCCCCTTATCTCCCTCCCACTGTCCTTGGGTTGCTCTTAGTCTTTTCCTTGTTCCCATGCATCTGGTTCTGTTTTCCTTGCTTGCTTGCTTTGTCCATTAGGTTCCTCTTATACGTGAGATCATATGACTTTTGTGTTTAATTGCCTGGTTTATTTCACCTAGCAAAATAGAATTAATAACATTTTTGTTTGGAGCTTAGAGCATTCATGAAAATTATTGTGGTGACCAGTATACAATGGAAACCTATTTGTTTGATAAACTAGAAATTTCATACATTTGAATTCAATAGGTTTTATTATTAATTGCTTCTTGCAGTAATCATAGTGGAAGAAATGGAAAAAACATCCAGTATTTGGGTTGTGTATTGAAACTGATGAGGCCATGCACTATAAAGTGTTAAAAAACAAATAAACAACTCCCTCAAACATAAAAAAAAAAACAAAGCTTTTTAGGGAGAACAGGGTGAGCATTCTGAGATGGTTAAGCACATGGCTTCAGAGAATAAAGAATGATGAGAGTTTTGAGGTCTTAGGGTGTGCCCAGGGTGAGCCTGGGTTGTAGAGCCCTGCTGCAGGTATGAACCTTCAGCTGGTATCAAACAAGGAAACCCTCAAGCTGCATCTCCAGTTTTTCCAGACTGAGAGAAGTAGGACAAGATGGAGCAAGAGTTTAAAAATATAAATGGTCAAGCATTTTCGAATGGATACACACTTTTCCATAAGAAAATGAATGTTTCCTCTGGACACTGCTGATTTCTTTTTTGGGAAAGACCCTTATTTTCATTCTTCTCGTTCTTTATTACAATCTCATTTTTGTGGAGGATGTCCATATAGGTTCCATTGTGTGACATACTTGTTGAAAATGCTTGTAATCTACTATTTGTATACATTTTGTAGGATAGTTTTATACAAGTTTAAGGAAAATTAATGCTTTGTCATGTTTATTACATAAGAATAATTAAGGAACAATTTTACTCAAAGAGAAAATTTCTGAAGGATATAAGAATGTAATTTCAGACTTAGGCGCTGACTATTTTAGTTCAGATATAAGAATGCAATTTCAGACTTAAGCCCTGACTAATTTAGTTCAGCAGAGTGACTGCTGACTTGGGAATCAAAGGGTTGCCAGTTGGAATCCCAATCATCATGGCACATGTGATGATTAAGGGCCAGGATCCTCGTATGGGTTGCACCAGACACATTGACACATTGATGTTTCTAGCCTTCTCTTTCTCCCTCACTTGCAATATAATAATAAATAAATAAATAAAATCCTTTCCAAGATTATCTTAAAGCAAATTTGGACAGGAAGCAATATGTGCCATGGTTCATATAGAACTGTATTAATATTTTTTATTTAATACATTTTTCATAGTCTTTCTTCCTTTGAAATGAAAATATGCATACAACAAAGAAACAAAGTGCACGCTCTTTAAATATGAACAAAAAGAGTTGCTTTAAGTCTTTGGTTCACTGAAAGAACCAAAATGTCACAGGTTGTCAACAGAAGTCTATTTGTGTGTGAGTTGACTGTGGTCAGGTACTTGAGAATCAAGTGTAAGTGTATGAAGTTCAAGCAGCATACAGTAAGGTAAAAGTAAACAGAGTGAATAAGAAAAGAGATCCCAAGATTGTCGGTAAGATTCTAAACAAGGAGACAATCTCCATGTCAAATGCCTGCACTGCTGGGTCCATTTCTTCCTGACTGATCTTCACATTCAGAGCCAGCACATTTAGCAGAGAAAGTGATGTCTGCAGTGGAGTTACCATGTCAACTGACATCCGATGTCCTCCATCTATAAATTGTTCACATAACAAAATAATAAATGTGATTCTTTTATACCTAATTTTAATTTTCCACTGCCTATAAGACCATATGTCAACAGTTCTGATGTCAAAAATGAAGGAGTGGTTTGCAGGCAGGACTTCAAGAATGGAATTGTGAGTCATCCCTGAGTCCTAAACTAAATATTAGAAAATATTTTGAGTGTGCACTTGAAGTTAAAACTGAAAACCCTGGTGCACTTCAAATGAAGGTCATGGTCCTCAAGCCCTTTGAAGTAAGTGTCTGGTTAACTTAATGACTCAGGTGAAATTCCTTAATATCACACAATAAATTAGGGCTGGGGTACTACTCTTATTATTGTAGGGAGGACTGAAATGCACTAGGGCCCTTGAATGCATGTAAAAATCAGACACGTATTGCTAAAAATGTTGGGTGTAGATAATAAGAATGGAAGCGCTCTTCTCCCATACAAAGTCTGTTTTCAAATATATACACTGTTGTATTGTTTATATTTGCAAAAAGTTGTATCGTAAAATTCACTTTAACCTGATTAACTTATAAGAAGCATTGAAACTGTAAAAATGTACAAGAAGACAGAAGCTGGTTAAAGCTGCTTATTTCAGGAGGAAGGCATACTTTCTAGTAGAGATGAGCAGGTACAATCAGGAACAAGAAAGCAGAAGGACTAGATATTTATTCTCAGGACAACTGGAGTCAGGAAAAGACTCATTCTTTCCTCTGGCCCTGAGAAATAGGTCCCTAAACTACATTCTGTCCAGGAAGACAGCACATTTGTTGTGGACCAGAGTCCTGTGGGTACCTACTTTTTCTATTGCGTGGTAAAAATATTGAGATATGATTGTTGTGTTTCCTCAGAACAGTTTATGTGAGGAGGACCTTACAAAGGGTCTTCAATCAGAGGAGTCTCATTACAGGTTTATATTCATTTGAATATAAATAAATCCATTTCTATTCATCAGGGGTGGAATCATGCAGAGGATGGACTTTTAAAAAAACTTTAATTCACTGGAACTCATGTAAAATTCATCAAGAATTGATTGGGGGATAAAAACTTCTTTTGTCTTGCTATAGTACTCTATGCATATTTAAAAGATGTGTGTTGTTCTTTTTGAGATGCAGAGTGTTCTTATGAAGAAACAACACAGTTTCCCTCCTCTTCCAGAGAGAAGTGTTTCTAGAGTGTTTTCCATTCTCTATGACCTCTTTAGTCAGACTAATATGACCACACTCACCATCACACTAAAATCTGACACTCCTGGTCACAAAATTGTAGGGTTTTCCACCACAACCACCAGTTCTCTGGGACAACAGCGGGCCATTGATGGATATGGTATCATACTGAATTGAGCGTCATACTGTACTAAACTACATTAAATACAAGTGTGGGAGAAAGACTACAAATATAATGTGGTAAAGAGTCATCTAGAATTTATGGGAGTATCATAATCTTTTATTTTTTGTTGGAAATCTGACAAATTTTCTAGTCATGTCGAAGCCATACAAAAAGGTTTGAAGTCAAATGGCATAGTCAAATTCAGAACACAACCTGAGAAATACGTAGAAAAGAGTCCTGGTCCCAATCCAGCGACCTCTTCAGGGCTCCTCCACGCATGTCCCCGTCATCACCAGGCCTGTATTTGGGTGCGTCCTATCTTCAGACAAGCTCAGCTCAGACTCCCGCCCTGGGTGCTTTGATAAATTGCGCATGCGCCTTTCGAAAGACTCGGGAAGTAGTTTCAGATCCCAGAATGTCATGCAAATCTTCATCTGTCTGGTGTTTCCAGTTTGATACTGATCCACTGAGTTCACATTCCTTCTCCTGGGAAGCCCCAGGGCCGTTACTTTGGTTGAAACACTCACTGCCAAACCTCCGGCAATGATGAGTGAGGAATGTAAGTGAGTTTCCCCCTAACCCTGACCAAGTTCCCTGCCGCGTGGAGGGCCCATTTTCTTGCAATCGCTGAGGCCCTTCTGGCCAAGCTTTCTCCATCGTTCTTTTGTGAATTTTCTGCGGAGAGACATTGCCTGGGAAACCGGCCCACCCCTCACAATTTAAACTCACATGTCAAGTAGAGCAGACAATCTATGTGCCTCACAGTACCTGGACCAAAGAGCCCAAATTGCTCCCCAGGGTGCAGATGTGCAGAAGCCCCCTTGGATATCCTCTGAGATTAATAACATGTGCTGCAGAGAGAGAAATTTGTTTGGAGGTGTTCTGAAAGCAAGTGCAGTGGCAGCAAGACACATTATGGATGCCAAGAGGGGCTTTGATCGCAAAGGGATATGCGTGCCTTATACAACTAAACTTTCCCCATTTAAGTTGTTATTAGATCACCTGAGGGGATCCAAGAAGTGACGTCAGCTGTGCTCCCTGACAGAGTTACTAAACATCTCTGGGTGGGTCATCCTTGTTGAATGAGGAGTCCCAGGTGATGCTCAGTTGAACCCACTGATTATCAGGAGGGCTCTGGAATGCATCTGTTAGAGGGGAGAGCAGGCTTTATTCAGGGGAGATAGTGAAATGCTGTCTTGGGTGTGGGGTTCAGAAGAGCAGCACACGTTCTTCTTGCCATAGCAGTTTGTGGTCCTCTGTGGGAGGAGAGAGCACATGACGACAGAAAAAGAAACTCAGTGTGCTCTCCCTGTAGCAGTTTATTGTCCTGCTTCTTTGTCACAAAGGACATGAGAGGGTGGGCTTTTCAGCATTTCCAGGTCCTTCTGCCAGTGATTTTGTTGGATTTAGACAAAAGGGCTGTGCCTTTGAGGACACCCTCTCAAAATGCAAACTTGACTCCTCAGCATATGGTGGCCTGAGAGCATAAACAAGAGGAGGAGGATGACCAGGATCAGGAGGATGTGGCAGCTTCTCAGGTAAAAGATGTGTCCTGGGTCAGATGCTGTGCTTGCTTTTCCTCCTAATATGATTGCATTAGAATCAACAACCTTCGTTTCTTTTATTTGATGTTCTTTGGTAGTGAGATTGTTTTTTTTTTCTACTTCATTAATTTTCTCTTTATGAGTGTCAAGTGCAGTAGTTTCTGCTCAATACTTTTCTCCTTTGTCCCAGGTCATCCTGTGCATTCTGTTTATCTAGGCTGCACCATGTCAAGAATTCCTGCCTTTCATTAATAACCATCAAACATGGAACACATCTCCTCTTTGACAGATCTACCTGGGAAGGCAGTCGAGTGCAATATACTTCAGGATGGACTCAGGGGCTTGGGCATTGTTGGAGCAGAATATGTATGTTTAAGTTTATGTGGCAACAACATCACTATTGTACATCAGTAGTAAGAAAATGCAGATTTCCCAGTGAGAATGACTCTGAATGTTCTGTGAAAGAACAATCAGTAAAATAGACTTTGTCACTCAATAGCTAAGAACAGTTTACTATTTATTTTTTTAAGATTTTATTTATTTATTTTTAGAAAGAGAAGGGAGGGAGAGAGAGAATGAGAGAGAGAGAGAGAGAGAGAGAGAGAGAGAGAGAGAGAGAGAGAGAGAGAGAGAGAGACATCAATGTGCGGTTGTTGGGGGCCTTGGCCTGCAACCCAGGCATGTACCCTGACTGGGAATCAAACCTGTGATGCTTTGTTTCACAGCCCACGCTCAATCCACTGAGCTACGCCAGCCAGGGATCAACAGTTTGCTATTTAAATACACAATTAGTGTACTGAACATGAAATGTACATGTGGATTGACATTGGAAGAAATGAATGTTTACTTATGATTATTTTCACATAATAACTTCCTTATTCATGTATTTTGACAGTAGTGTCAGAACAATAAAGACATGTTATGTGCATGGTTCAGGCACCGCATATCCATTGTTCAAATCCAAGTGATACTCATGTGGCTGAGGTTCTCTCTTCAGTGTAGACTTAATACTTTTCCTTTATCATTAACATTGTCTAGCAGGAATTATTGAGAAATATGAAAAAACTATCACATTTCTTTTGAAAACTCTCATTGCCCTTTTAATTTCTGTTTGCTTTGGAAAATGAACACCCTACATTTATATCATAGAGATCATTGGCTTTTGACATGAAAGATGTAATCAGTGGGGACTTGTTCCTGTAGATTTGTGTTACATTGCCCACTCATGTCACAGACATACTCTACATTATCACATTTTATATTTTCAGAAAAACTTACAGGAATCATGTTGTAAACATATGTTCAATTCAAATAAACTGGTAAGATCTAGCTCTGCACTAATGATACAAAAACATTCTCAAAGAAATAAGCTTCTAAGTAACCATAGTTCTAACTCCTTTTCTATCGGTATGTGTGTATTTCTCTTTATTGTATTTATAAAACACACAGGGTATCTTGGAGTGACAGACTCACCATATTTACAGAATCACAAAATAACCTTGATTTACATTGATATAAAAATGGTATGTTCTACTTCTTTCATTTCTACCAAGTTTCCACATGTAGAAGTATGTGTGACTGTGTGCATAAAATGTTAACAATTGAGTTACTTTGTCTTTTTACTATTTTATGGTGTTTTCATTCTTCTCAGTTAGAAAAAGAGCAGTGAATATTTATGAGATCTCTATGTGTATTTGACCATGTTTTTATTCAAAAGCATAGCTCCAGTTTTGAGTAGAAATAAAGGTCTACCTTTCACTGTATGTTTCAGAAAATATTTTCATATCAAGAATAATCTTGTTGTCAAAGTAACTGTACTAAATATTTAAATAAAATTCTGGTTGCTATGCTTCTTAAATCTTGAGAAATGTAAATTTTATACAATTCACTGAATTCCAAATCATGTGTGACTTCTTTTCTGTGTCTTCCTTTTTGAGCCATTGAGAAGTACAGCACCTGGACCAGAGACCATGGATTCATTATTGAAGAGTGAGCTTGTCACTGCCAGCCAAAATGAAGGCATACATAGACATCCTTGGTTTTCTTGCACAAACAAAAGGATGGCAACCAATATTAAAAGGACAAAGTAGAAGAAGTGACAGATTGAAATGTTTGGAAATCAGACAACCAAGGAGTGGAAGAAGAAGCATCCATCCAGACTGATAGGAGGGACAGAGATAGTCAGAGTTTTGATGATTAGTAGGAAGATGTCGGCTGACACACCAGGTGTATGAGGCAGCAGCTGGTGGACTCCGGTTGTGAGGCGGCAGTTGGTGGACCAGGTGGTATTACATTCATGTCCACATAAACC
Organism: Phyllostomus discolor; assembly: GCF_004126475.2. Lineage (NCBI taxonomy): Eukaryota > Metazoa > Chordata > Mammalia > Chiroptera > Phyllostomidae > Phyllostomus > Phyllostomus discolor. The sequence goes on along the minus strand of NC_040917.2, from coordinate 1,876,101 downwards.
AGGAGAACAATCGGGAAAGAAGACAGACAATGCAATCTAGGGTTCCAGCATGGGAACCTGAAGCCACAAAACGTGTGGCTATAAAACCTGTGAAGGTTGCAGGAGTGGAAGAAACTCGGAGTCTTGGAGAAGACTCTGTTGCAGGGCCCCATGCTATCCGAGGATGTACACAACACCACTCAACACAGAATCATCACCAGAAAGGGCAATTTTCTTGATGGTATTGGAAGAATTGAGTAAAAGCTGGGTCAGAGATGAGCTAGCAGGATTGTTCCCTCTCTGACGCCTCCCCCTCAAACAACACCACAACCCAGCAAAGTGGGTTGTCCTGCCATGGATAAAATAACTAAGGTTCCATCCCTTGGGATGGAACAGGTGAAACAAGACAAAGAAATATGGCCCAAATGAAAGAACAGATCAACATTCCAGCAAAAGTTACCTGGATTCTGTAGCTCAGTGGATGAGGTGACAGCCTGTGAACCAGAGAGTTGCCAGTTCATATCCCATTCAGAGCACATGCCTGGTTTGCTCCCCAGGTCCAGTATGGCACACTCTGCAGGCAACCACTCATGGATGTTTCTCTTAATCTCTTTCTTCCTCCCAACTCACTCTGTAAAAACAAATAAACTGTTTTTTTTTTTTTTTTTAAGAACTAAGGGCTTTCTAGGTAGCCAACAAAACAGATGCAGATTTCACAACACTGGTAATCAGGACAGTCACAGAAATGTTTGAGTAGAGCTGCAAAATAAAGGAGGAAGTGCAGGCTCTGCAAGGTGAAATACAGAATCATATACAGGGTACCAACAGTGAAAGGAATGAAACAGGGACTCAAATCAATAATTTGGACCAGAAGGAATAAATAAACATTCAACCAGAGTAGATTGAAGAAAAAAATGGTTAAAAAAATGAGGATTTGCTGAGTTAGCTCTGGGACTACTTGAAACCTTTCCAATCCTGTTTTTAGAGGTGTCAGAAGGAGAAGAGTAACAGCACAAAATGGAAACCTGTTTTGAAAAACTTACTGAGTCCGGTGGAGGAAAAGACACGCAAGTAAGGGAAGCTCACAGAGATTCAAAGAAGTGGGACCCAAGAAGGAACACACCAAGACACATCAAATTTCATTGCCCAAGATAAAAGATAAGAAGAGAATCTTAAAAGCAACAACACAAAAACAGTTACTACAAAAGGGTTCCCAGAATACTCACAGCTGATTTGTCAGAAGAAACATTGCAGGCAAGAAGGAACTGGAAAGAATTATTCAAAGTCATGTAAGGCAGGGGCCCATGTCTAAGATTAACCTAACCAGCAAAACTGTCACTTAGAATGGAAGAGCAAATCAAGTTCTTCCCAGATAAGGCCAAGTTAAGGAGTTCATCATCATCAAGCCCTTATATGAAATATTCAATGAATTTAATCTAACGAAAAGAAGATGATCAAAAATATGAACAGTGAAATAAAAGAGAAAACTTACAATATTTACAAATGACCAATAAAAACCAAACCAGCAGAAACATAAATGAAGCAAAAAACTAGAACAGGACTGAAATCACCAAAATGTGAATCATATGGAAGGTGATCAGCTGGGTGGGTGTGAGGGAAGAATGGGGGAGAGGGAACCGGGAAGAAACAGCATAAATGCTGGGTACAAAATAGAGAAGGGTTATTAAAAACAGTTTAGGAAATTGGAAGCCATGGACTTATTTTTATGATCCATGGGTGTGAGCTTACTGGTGGAAGCATTGAGGGAAGGGAGATGCAGGGCAGAGGGGTATAAGGCAGGGAAAAAAAGGGACAATTAGGAGAGCATAATCAATAAAACATACATAAACAAGTGAGCTTGTGAAAAATGTGAAAACAGAGGCCTCAACGACAACTACTAAAGCAAAATCTGCATTTTAGCACAACTGTATTTTTGTTGCCTGAATGAAACCTAAAGTAGTACTTAAACTTACAACTCACCATTCCTTTTGTAGCTGAGCTGTATACACAGCTGTTTTTGAATGATACAACGACAACACTCAACAATCCATATGCCTGTGTGTGTTCCTTCATTTTAAAAATTTAGTTTCCTGAAAAGTAATGTCTTTGCATTGGATTTGTAGGCATGTACTATCCTCATTTGTTGATGTTACGGAATACATTAGAGTGTTAGAGAGTCAAAGTGGCCTTCCTGAATGATGCGGTAAGGTCAAGACCACCTCTAACACGTTTCCTGTTAGATGACAGTGAGAACTCTTTTGTGTCTCCTTGGTAAATGTGCCTCATTTTTTTTTATTCAGCTACCTTTGACCTTCAAGGGCGTGTCAGTAGATTTCTCTTGGGAGGAATGGGAATGTCTGGACCCAGGTCAGCAGAAATTGTACTTGAATGTGATGTTGGAGAACTATAGCAACCTGGCCTCCTTGGGAGAGGGTGACTGCCTTCACAGCTCCCTCTCCACCTGCAAGATTTTCTTTTCTTTATTTAATATCTTGTGCGGGCTCTACTTTGTTTGGCAGACTTTCAGATTCATGCTCACAACAGAGAACTCGGAGTTTTTCTCACGTAGAAAATAAAGGAATTGAGTGAGAACTATAGTCCTTAGGAACTCATTCTCTGAAAAGTCTAGGTATTATTCAAATAATTTAGGTGCTGTCAGAAAACAAGATTTTAGGAAAGTAATCTTCCAGAATATTTTATTTTTCCTTCAGTGTCATTACCTGAGCACAATGTGGATTGAATATGGGGAATCTATAAAAATAAAAAAAATATTTATTTTGAACACAGGTCTTGTTGTTTCTAAGCCAGTGGTGGTCACATTTTTGGAGCAAATGAAGGAGCACTGGAATGTTTGCAGAAAAAAAAATTCAATACCACCCCCCCGCCAGGTAGGTGGAAATAGAAATGCAGATGTCCCAGGTGAGAAACCCAAAGGTCACAGAGCAAACCAGACCTTCAAGTGTGGTTTGGGAAGCTGTGCTTCAATTGAAACAATTTTGAAAAGCCCAGGCTTATTTCTGTTGCTGTCATAGAGGGTCATCTGATT
>NC_040917.2:1843447-1872578 GCF_004126475.2 Phyllostomus discolor | reverse complement strand
ACTTGATTTGGCCCTCCATTCTAAGTGATAATTTTGCTGGTTAGGTTAATCTTAGACATAGGCCCCTGCCTAACATGACTTTGAATACTTCTTTCCAGTTCCTTCTTGCCTGCAATGTTTCTTCTGACAAATCAGCTGTGAGTATTCTGGGAACCCCTTTGTAGTAACTGTTTTTGTGTTGTTGCTTTTAAGATTCTCTTCTTATCTTTTATCTTGGGCAACAAAATTTGATGTGTCTTGGTGTGTTCCTTCTTGGGCCCCACTTCTTTGAATCTCTGTGAGCTTCCCTTACTTGCATGTCTTTTCCTCCACCGGACTCAGTATGTTTTTCAAAACAGGTTTCCATTTTGTGCTGTTACTCTTCTTCTGACACCTCGAAAAATAGGATTGGAAAGGTTTCAAGTAGTCCCAGAGCTAACTCAGCCAATCCTCATTTTTTTAACCATTTTTTCTTCAGTCTACTCTGGTTGAATGTTTATTTATTCCTTCTAGTCCAAATTATTGATTTGAGTCCCTGTTTCATTCCTTTCACTGTTGGTACCCTGTATATGATTCTGTATTTCACCTTGCAGAGCCTGCACTTCCTCCTTTATTTTGCAGCTCTACTCAAACATTTCTGTGACTGTCCTGATTACCAGTGTTGTGAAATCTGCATCTGTTTTGTTGGCTACCTAGAAAGTCCTTAGTTCCTTTAAAAAACAGTTTATTTGTTTTTACAGAGTGAGTTGGGAGGAAGACAGAGATTAAGAGAAACATCCACGAGTGGTTGCCTGCAGCGTGTGCCATACTGGACCTGGCCAGCAAACCAGGCATGTGCTCTGACTGGGAATGAACTGGCAACACTCTGGTTCACAGGCTGTCACTTCATCCACTGAGCTACAGAATCCAGGTAACTTTTGCTGGAATGTTGATCTGTTCTTTCATTTGGGCCATATTTCTTTGTCTTGTTTCACCTGTTCCATCCCAAGGGATGGAACCTTAGTTATTTTATCCATGGCAGGACAACCCACTTTGCTGGGTTGTGGTGTTGTTTGAGGGGGAGGCATCACAGAGGGAACAATCCTGCTAGCTCATCTCTGACCCAGCTTTTACTCAATTCTTCCAATACTGTCAAGAAAATTGCCCTTTCTGGTGATGATTCTGTGTTGAGTGGTTTTCTGTACATCCTCGGATAGCATGGGGCCCTGCAACAGAGTCTTCTCTAAGACTCTGAGTTTCTTCCACTCCTGCAACCTTCACAGGTTTTATAGCCACACGTTTTGTGGCTACAGGTTCCCATGCTGGAACCCTAGATTGCATTGTCTGTCTTCTTTTCTGATTGTTCTCCTGGTTTATGTGGGCATGAATGTAATACCACCTGGTCCACCAGCTGCTGCCTCATACACCTGGTGTGCCAGCTGACATCTTCCTACAAATCATCAAAACTCTGTCTATCTCTGTCCCTCCTATCAGTCTGGATGAATGCTTCTTCTCCACTCCTTGGTTGTCTGATTTCCAAACATTTCAATCTGTCACTTCTTCTACTTTGTCCTTTTAAAATCGGTTGCCATCCTTTTGTTTGTGCAAGAAAACCAAGGATGTCTATGTATGCCTTCATTTTGGCTGGCAGTGACAAGCTCACTCTTCAATAATGAATCCATGATGTCTGGTCCAGGTGCTGTACTTCTCAATGGCTCAAAAAGGAAGACACAGAAAAGAAGCCACACATGATTTGGAATTCAGTGAATTGTATACAATTTACATTTCTCAAGATTTAAGAACCATAGCAACCAGAATTTTATTTGAATATTTAGTACAGTTACTTTGACAACAAGATTATTCTTGATATGAAAATAATTTCTAAAACATACAGTAAAAGGTAGACCTTTATTTCTACTCCAAACTGGAGCTATGATTTTGAATAAAAACATGGTCAAATACACATAGAGAACTCATAAATATTCACTGCTCTTTTTCTAATTGAGAAGAATGAAAACACCTTAAAATAGTAAAAAGACAAAGTAACTCAATTGTTAACATTTTATACACACAGTCACACATACTTCTACATGTGGAAATTTGGTAGAAATGAAAGAAGTAGCACATACCATTTTTATATCAATGTAAATCAAGGTTATTTTGTGATTCTGTAAATATGGTGAGTCTGTCACTCCAAGATACCCTGTGTGTTTTATAAACACAATAAAGAGAAATACACACATACCAATAGAAAAGGAGTTAGAACTATGGTTACTTAGGAGCTTATTTCTTTGAGAATGATTTTGTATCATTAGTGCAGAGCTAGATCTTACCAGTTTATTTGAATTAAACATATGTTTACAACATGATTCCTGTAAATTTTTCTGAAAATATAAAATGTGATAATGTAGAGTATGACTGTGACATGAGTGGGCAATGTAACAAAAATCTACAGGAATGAGTCCCCACTGATTACATCTTTCATGTCAAAAGCCAATGATCTCTATGAAATAAATGTAGGATGTTCATTTTCCAAAGCAAACAGAAATTAAAAGGTCGATGAAAGTTTTCAAAAGAAATGTGATAGTTTTTTCATATTTCTCAATAATTCCTGCTAGACAATGTTAATGATAAAGGAAAAGTATTAAGTCTACACTGAAGAGAGAACCTCAGCCACATGAGTATCACTTGGATTTGAACAATGGATATGCGGTGCCTGAACCATACAGAGAACATGTCTTTATTGTTCTGACACTACTGTCAAAATACATCAATAAGGAAGTTATTCTGTGAAAATAATCATAAGTAAACATTCATTTCTTCCAATGTCAATCCACATGTACATTTCATGTTCAGTACACTAATTGTGTATTTAAATAGCAAACTGTTGAGCCCTGGCTGGCATAGCTCAGTGGATTGAACGCGGGCTGTGGACCAAAGCATCACAGGTTTGATTCCCAGTCAGGGTACATGCCTGGGTTGCAGGCCAAGGCCCCCAGCCACACATTGATGTCTCTCTCTCTCTCTCTCTCCCTCTCTCTCTCTCCCTCTCTCTCTCTCTCTCCCCCTCTCTCTCTCTCTCCCTCCCTTCCCTCCCTAAAAATAAATAAATAAAATCTTAAAAAATAAATAGCAAACTGTTCTTAGCTATTGAGTGGCAACGTCTATTTTACTGATTGTTCTTTCACAGAACATTCAGAGTCATTGTCACTGGGAAATCTGCATTTTCTTACTCCTGATGTACAATGGTGATATTGTTGCCACATAAACTTAAACATACATATTCTGCTCCAACAATGCCTGAGCACCTGAGTCCATCCTGAAATATATTGCACTCGACTGCCTTCCCAGGTAGATCTGTCAAAGAGGAGATGCGTTCCATGTTTGATGGTTATCAATGAAAGGCAGGAGTTCTTGAAATGGTGCAGGCTAGATAAAGAAAATGCACAGGATGACCTGGGACAAAGGAGAAAAGTATGGAGCAGAAACTACTGCACTTGACACTCATAAATAGAAAATGAATGAAGTAGAAAAAAAATCTTACTACCAAAGAACATCAAATAAAAGAAACGAACATTGATTCTAATGCAATCATATTAGGAGGAAAAGCAAGCACAACATCTGACCCAGGACACATCTTTTACCTGAGAAGCAGCCACATCCTCCTGATCCTGGTCATCCTCCTCCTCTTGTTTATGTTCTCAGGCCACCATATGCTGAGGAGTCAAGTTTGCATTTTGAGAGAGTGTCCTCAAAGGCACAGCCCTTTTGTCTAAATCCAACACAACCACTGGCAGAAGGACCTGGAAATGCTGAAAAGCCCACCCTCTCTTGTCGTTTGTGACAAAGAAGCAGGACAATAAACTGCTACAGGGAGAGCACACTGAGTTCCCTTTTCTGTCGTCATGTGCTCTCTCCTGCCACAGAGGACCACAAACTGCTACGGCAAGAAGAACATGTGCTGCTCTTCTGAACCCCACACCCAAGACAGCATTTCACTATCTCCCCTGAATAAAGCCTGCTCTCCCCTCTAACAGATGCATTCCAGAGCCCTCCTGATAATCAGTGGGTTCAAGTGAGCATCACCTGGGACTCCTCATTCAACAAGGATGACCCACCCAGAGAAGTTTAGTAGCTCTGTCAGGGAGCACAGCTGACGTCACTTCTTGGATCCCCTCAGGTGATCTAATAACAACTTAAATGGGGAAAGTTTAGTTGTATAAGGCACGCATATCCCTTTGCGATCAAAGCCCCACTTGGCATCCATAATGTGCCTTGCTGCCACTGCACTTGCATTCAGGACACCTCCAAACAAACTTCTCTATCTGCAGTGCATGTTATTAATCTCAGAGGATATCCAAGGGGGCTTCTGCACATCTGCACCCTGGGGAGCAATTTGGGCTCTTTGGTCCAGGTACTGTGAGGCACATAGATTGTCTGCGCTACTTGACATGTGAGTTTGAATTGTGAGGGGTGGGCCGGTTTCCCAGGCAATGTCTCTCCGCAGAAAATTCACAAAAGAACAATGGAGAAAGCTTGGCCAGAAGGGCCTCAGTGATTGCAAGAAAATGGGCCCTCCACCCGCAGGGAACTTGGTCAGGGATTGGGGGCAACTCACTTATATTGCTCACTCATCCTTGCCGGAGGTTTGGCAGCGAGTGTTTCAACCAAAGTAGCGGCCCTGGGGCTTCCCAGGAGAAGGAATGTGAACTCAGTGGATCAGTATCAAACTGGAAACACCAGACAGATGAAGATTTGCATGACATTCTGGGATCTGAAACTACTTTTCGAGTCTTCCGAAAGGCGCATGCTCACTTTATCAAAGCACCCAGGGTTGGAGTCTGAGTAGAGCTTGTCTGAAGATTGGAGGCACCAAACTACAGGCCTGGTGATGATGGGGACATGCATGGAGGAGCCCTGAAGAGGTCGCTGGATTGGGACCAGGACTCTTTTCTACGTATTTCTCAGGTTGTGTTCTGAATTTGACTATGCCATTTGACTTCAAACCGTTTTGTATGGCTTTGACATGACTAGAAAATGTCATATTTCCAACAAAAATTAAGATTATGATACTCCCATAAATTCTAGATGACTCTTTAACACATTGTATTTGTAGTCTTTCTCTCACACTTGTATTTAATGTAGTTTAATACTGTATGACTCTCAATTCAATATGATACCATATCCATTAATGGCCTGCTGTTGTCCCAGAGAACTGCTGGTTGTGGTGGAAAACCCTACAATTTTGTGACCAGGAGTGTCAGATTTTAGTGTGATGGTGAGTGTGGTCATATTAGTCTGACTAAAGAGGTCATAGAGGATGGAAAACACTCTAGAAACACTTCTCTCCAGAAGAGGAGGGAAACTGTGTTGTTTCTTCATAAGAACACTCTGCATCTCAAAAAGAACAACACACATCTTTTTAAAAATGCATAGAGTACTATAGCAAGACAAAAGATGTTTTTATCTCCCAAGCAATTCTTGATGAATTTGACATTATTTCCAGTGAATTAAAAAATTTTAAAAGTCCATCCTCTATATGATTCCACCCCTCTGATGAAGGGTCGAATCCCTGGATAAACCTGCAATGAGACTCCTCTGATTGAAGACACTTTGTAAGGTCCTCCTCACATAAAGTGTTCTGAGGAAACACAACAATCATATCTCAATATTTTTACAATGCAATAGAAAAAGTAGGTACCCACAGGACTCTGGTCCACAACAAATGTGCTGTCTTCCTGGACAGAATGTAGTTTAGGGACCTATTTCTCAGAGCCAGAGGAAAGAATGATTCTTTTCCTGACTCCAGTTGTCCTGAGAATAAATATCTAGTCCTTCTGCTTTCTTGTTCCTGATTGTACCTGCTCATCTCTACTAGAAAGTATGCCTTCCTCCTGAAATAAGCAGCTTTAACCAGCTTCTGTCTTCTTGTACATTTTTACAGTTTCAATGCTTATTATAAGTTAATCAGGTTAAAGTGAATTTTACGATACAACTTTTTGCAAATATAAACAATACAACAGTGTATATATTTGAAAACAGACTTTGTATGGGAGAAGAGCGCTTCCATTCTTATTATATACACCCAACATTTTTAGCAATACATGTCTGACTTTTTACATGCATTCAAGGGCCCTGGTGCATTTCAGTCCTCCCTACAATAATAAGAGTAGTATCCCAGTCCTAATTTATTGTGTAATATTAAGGAATTTCACCAGAGTCTTTAAGTTAACCAGACAGTTACTTCAAAGGGCTTGAGGACCATGGCCTTCATTTGAAGTGCACCAGGGTTTTCAGTTTTAACTTCAAGTGCACACTCAAAATATTTTCTAATATTTAGTTTAGGACTCAGGGATGACTCACAATTCCATTCTTGAAGTCCTGCCTGCAAAGCACTCCTTCATTTTTGACATCAGAACTGTTGACATATGGTCTTATAGGCAGTGGAAAATTAAAATTAGGTATAAAAGAATCACATTTATTATTTTGTTATGTGAACAATTTATAGATGGAGGACATCAGATGTCAGTTGACATGGTAACTCCACTGCAGACATCACTTTCTCTGCTAAATGTGCTGGCTCTGAATGTGAAGATCTGTCAGGAAGAAATGGACCCAGCAGTGCAGGCATTTGACATGGAGATTGTCTCCTTGTTTAGAATCTTACCGACAATCTTGGGATCTCTTTTCTTATTCACTCTGTTTACTTTTACCTTACTATATGCTGCTTGAACTTCATACACTTACACTTGATTCTCAAGTACCTGACCACAGTCAACTCACACACAAATAGACTTCTGTTGACAACCTGTGACATTTTGGTTCTTTCAGTGAACCAAAGACTTAAAGCAACTCTTTTTGTTCATATTTAAAGAGCATGCACTTTGTTTCTTTGTTGTATGTATATTTTCATTTCAAAGGAAGAAAGACTATGAAAAATGTATTAAATAAGAAATATTAATACAGTTCTATATGAACCATGGCACATATTGCTTCCTGACCAAATTTGCTTTAAGATAATTTTGGAAAGAATTTTATTCATTTATTTATTATTAGATGGCAAGTGAGGGAGAAAGAGAGGGCTAGAAACATCAATGTGTCAATGTGTCTGGTGCAACCCATACAAGGATCCTGGCCCTCAATCATCACATGTGCCATGATGATTGGGATTCCAACTGGCAACCCTTTGATTCCCAAGTCAGCAGTCACTCTGCTGAACTAAAATAGTCAGGGCCTAAGTCTGAAATTACATTCTTATATCCTTCAGAAATTTTCTCTTTGAGTAAAATTGTTCCTTAATGATTCTTATGTAATAAACATGACAAAGCATTAATTTTCCCTAAACTTGTATAAAACTATCCTACAAAATGTATACAAATAGTAGATTACAAGCATTTTCAACAACTATGTCCCACAATGGAACCTATATGGACATCCTCCACAAAAATGAGATTGTAATAAAGAACGAGAAGAATGAAAATAAGGGTCTTTCCCAAAGAAGAAATCAGCAGTGTCCAGAGGAAACATTCATTTTCTTATGGAAAAGTGTGTATCCATTTGAAAATGCTTGACCATTTATATTTTTAAACTCTTGCTCCATCTTGTCCTTCTTCTCCCAGTCTGGAAAAACTGGAGATGAAGCTTGAGGGTTTCTTTGTTTGATACCAGCTGAAGGTTCATCCCTGCAGCAGGGCTCTACAACCCAGACTCACCCTGGGAACACCCTAAGACCTCAAAACTCTCACCATTCTTTATTCTCTGAAGCCATGTGCTTAACCATCTCAGAATGCTCACCCTATTCTCCCTAAAAAGCTTTTTTTTTATGTTTTAGGGGGTTGTTTGTTTGTTTTTTAACACTTTATAGTGCATGGCCTCATCAGTTTCAATACACAAACCAAATACTGGATTTTTTTCCCATTTCTTCCACTATGATTACTGGAAGGGGCAATTAAAAATAAAACCTATTGGGTTGAAATATATGAAATTTCTAGTTTATCAAACAAATATAGGTTTCCATCATATACTGGTGACCGCAATAATTTTCCTGAGTGCTCTAAGCTCAAAAGGAAATATTTTATTAATTCTGTTTTGCTAAGTGAAATAAGGCAGGCAATTAAACACAAATGTCATATGATCTCACGTATAAGAGGAACCTAATCAACAAAACAAACAAGCAAGGAAAACAGAACCAGATGCATGGGAACTAGGAAAAAACTAAGAGCAACCCCAGGACAGTGGGATGGGGATAAGGGTGAAAAGAAGGGGAAGAAGCTAGTGAAGGAACATGTATGGGAGATTTCAGAATAGGAACATATGGTGGGGTTGAGTTTGGGAGTAGCGGAGGGTACCAGTGGAGTAAAGCAGTAACAGAACTACTGGGCAAGTGTAATAGAAGAATACAATAATACAACAATAAAATATTTAGTAAATAAATTAGTGGAACAGCAAACAATGATTCACTTTCTATCTCTGTCCCTTCCTCTGTATAAGAACTATCAATAAAAATGAATAAATATGAAATAAAAATCATCTTGTAAAATAGACATTATCTCTGCAGGATTGTGAGTCATGGTTAAATTTTATTATTAAATCAGGAAACATAAGACATATTTTGAATAAGAAGTGGAAAAATTAGGACAGAACTGCCGTGTGAATCATGCACTTACAAATACTTTTCCAGTTGTTTTATTTTTTATCATTCTGCCTGGCAACTTCTGTTCCAACACTTTCTAATAATAAGACACATTTATTAACAATGTTTAAGTACAAGCTATTTCCATTTACTTAATAAACTCACCCATTCTCCTGTGTTATAGCTACCATATATTCTTTCTGCAAAAACTTATCACTCTCTTCCCACAATAAGCCCGCTGCTGCCTCTCATGGTCTTTTAGTAGAGCACACTTTCTGTAAACCTAAAGTGGTCTTTCTAGAGATGGGCACCCTGAATCTAATAAGTATAAACTTCGACTTTTATATAATCCCCTGCCTTCATTGACACTTATGTACACCAGTAGGAATTTTTTATTGAGTGTCTCAGCTTTCCAGTAGCAGTGGATATGAATGGACCCTACCTAATGAAGTAAGAGCTTCATTTATACTGATTGCTCCCCAAGAGCACCAGGTATTGATGTTTTGAATAAATTCAAATATAGTAATGCAATCTTTCTAAAATATCAGATTACCAGTATAAACACTAAAGGTAATCAACAATTAGAATACATTATTTTTCTTGTGATATACAACATTAGCTGACTTTTGATATAGTGTGACTTGTACTTACTCTGTGTTTTTGCACATTTTCAGAAAATTTCCACAGTTTGGCAGAGTTCTCTTGTAGTACTGGCTTTTATTGATTTTCATGCCTTGATAGCATGTAGAAACAGAGTACTGACTAGATGTAAAGATCCCTAGGTGTCCTATTAATCACATTGCAAAATAAATAGTTTATGTTGAAAACTAAGTTTAGTTTTACCAACAAAGGAAAGGTATGCTGAACACAGTTGAGACATTTGCACATGATGGACTTCCATTTTCCATAAATACTAAAGAAATAGAATTGTTCACTAATGAAATACTGGTCACATGCACTTCAATTTAATTTTAGAGTAGCTAGTTACAAAAACCCTATATAAATGCACTCATGATTTTCAATTACCATAGTTTTCCAAAAATGGGTGTTTTTCCACCATAGCCCCCAAACACACACCAATTTATACTAACCATAGTAATAATCTAAACATTGAGAAACAAACTAATGCACATATTTTTGATATTACAACATGTATATCTGAACATGAATTTTGAATCTGAATACAAATAAATGCTAAACAAGAAGGAATATACACTCTGGTAAATAATCCAGAACAAGAGCACCTAAGAACTAATCTGAAGAAAGGGGAGTTTAAAACTGTAAAACAAAAGATACCATTGAGAACATGGAAAAGTTAAGAAAATATTTTCAAAACAAAATGCTTTTCCTAACATGGTCCCAATTCCCAGCTCTTTTCTTGCAGAAAATTCAAAGGCAAACCACATTAAGATACTACCTTTCCATTCTTACAACTAGTGTCCTCCAAAACAGCAGACACAAGTGTTGGTGAGCTGATGGAAATGAGAATCTCAGCACACCATTGGTGGGAAGGTAAATCGGTGAATACGCTACAGAATCTGTGTAAAGGTCCCACATATTCCTTGAAAAAGGAAAATCATTTCACAAAGACATCTCAGTCATGAAATATATCCAATAAATAGAATTGGGACCTAAAATAAAAACCTGCATACCAATGTTCATTGGAGCATTCTTTAGAAAAGCCAATACACAAAAAGGACCAAAATGTTTAACAACAGATGGATAGGAAATAATATTTAATGGAAAAGTAAGTAGAATGGAATATTTATTATTCACTGATTCTAGATTAAAACATTTGCCTTTTTACCAACATACATGAACTATGAGAACATTCTACTAAGTTAAATAAAGCAGAGATAGTAAAAAATATGTTCTCCTTGTCAGATATCATATACATATAGCCTAAAATAAGGAAGCCTGGGAGTTGTGATCAAGATTACAAAAAAGGTAAACCCTATACTCAAATGTTCGACCAGCACATCAGAATTACAACTAAACTACAGAACCACCATGACTTGGCTCAACAGCTGTCACACAAAAAAGCATAGACAAAGGCACATAGAAATGGGTAGAAGGGGCAAAGGTATGGGAATTGCAGGTCCCACATCCCCAATTTTTGTGTGCTGTTTAAAAACTGGGAAATGTAACTTGGCTAAAGAAGTTCTTGCTAAACAGCAATGGTTACCAGCATGACACCTGAAACCCCTGACCCCTCTTGCCACTGGTGGGAAGACAAGTCCCCATAACCTCTGGCTGTAGAAACCAGTGAGGGTTTGCTGGAGGGACATGGCAGGTACCTGGAGTCCCTGTGTTTTCCTTAAAGGACATGAGAATGGAATTACAAGGACTCAGTCACTCTGAGATTCAGCATCATGGCAGCAGTTGGACATGCAGGCAGCACATTAATGGTTTGACATGATGGTGAGAGCTGGGGGGGCAACTTTCTCTCAGACAGATGTGCTGTCAAAAGTAATTGTTCCTTTTCTGCAAGAACAGCCACCACCACCACAAGACTCAGTAGGACCACGACCATACCAGAGCATCCTACCACCTCACTACATCTGTTAGCTTTGCTCTGGTGATTCCCTGATATCTTCCCCCACCAAAACCACAGGCCCAGCCAAGCATTTACCAGAAACTTTTCTGTACACGTGGCCTGTGCTGATCATGTGTCAGACTTTTCTAATATCTATTAAACAGGTGACCTGACTACTGCATATTCCATAACACCTACAATGTGACTTTTGACCTGATGTCAACTGCAGCAGGCCAGTTTCTCAGTTTGACTTCTCCTGGGAACCTCTAAGACAAACTAAAGTAGCAGCCATCCAGAGATCTTTTTGTATCTCATAGCATGTCACCTAGCAGGGCAGAAGTGACAGCACAGGTGGACATACCCAAACTAGGACAGGGGTCAGACAGCTTCATTCCCTGCCAAAGCACCACCAACAACCTCAAGTGACAAACTGGAATAGCAGTCTTACTGGTAACCAGAATCACACTGAAGTAGGTCCAGCTTTGAGGGATTGACCCCTGAACAGCTTATGTGCCACAGCGCTCGGGGTTTGAGGTTTATTGTTGTAGCTTCTCCCTATAGTAAACTGGCCCATGTGTAAACCCATCCCATTCAAGTACAAGAGAACTCAAGGCTAAATTACAAAAGCAGTGTGTACACTGCCCACGGTGGTAGAGGAGGGCACAAGAGGAGACCCCAGCTTGGGTGAACAGGGAGCCTGTGCCAGTGGATTCTACAGGACACTCGATACATAAGTCCACCTTAAAGGGCCAGGAACATAGCAGCTTTACCCTATATAGAAATGAGCACAGGGTGGTGGCCAAAATCAAGATGAAAAACCTTGTCCTAATGGAAAGAACAGAACTGAGAAACATAGAAATTAAGAGCTATCTGACAGTAAGCAGAGGGGATTTGGGAGGGGTTAATGAGAAGCAAAGGTAGAAGGGTTTTCAGGAACAACTATACAGGACACATGGACAAAAGTGAAGGAGGGTGGAATCAGTGGAGAGAGGTGGGGGGTAAATGTAGACAACTGTACCTGAACAACAATAAAATCAAAAATAAAAATTAAATAAATGAACACTTTCATTTTCCAGGAAAGAAAGATCACAAATTTTCAGTAAGCAATTACATGTCACTAGTACCCACCTAGATTCTAAAATTGAGTCCAGATCCAATGTCTTTGAATCCTGTCACCTGCCAAATAGTAACAGTATAAAATAATCAAGATATATCGCTTGTTAATGTGAATCCATAAAACTAAACTTTATTGATGTAATTACAGATATATTAATCTGAACTCTGAAATTATACTTGTTTGCACTTCTTAAAATTATTTTGGTGTTGTTGAAGAACAGTTGTCTCCACTTTTGAATATTAGGATTTGCCTTGCTGGTGTACCTCAGTGGTTGGAGCATGGGCTGAGAACCAAAGGGTGGCCAGTTCCACTCCCAGTCAGGGCACATGCCTGGGTGGTGGGCCAGGTCCCTTCCGGGACCATGTGTGAGGCAATCACACATTGATGTTTCTCTTTCTCTCTTACTGCCTCCCATTCCCTTCTCTTAATAATAAATAAATAAAATATTTAGTATAATTATCAAATTTTAAGCAGAGCACCTTGGTTCTGTATAGTGAGCGGAAGTTCTATGAAAGACCACAAGATGAGTTGAAGCACATCTTCTTTCCCACAGAGCCTGGGACATGTACACAGCAGGCCCAAAGCAGCTACATGTGAGGATGAGGCCAGATGCTGGGAGACTGTAGGAGACCCCAGGACATGTGATTCATTAGGGCTCATATGCAGAGGACTTTGGGTTTCTTGAACTAAGTTTAGATTGTTCAAAATGAACCAAATGACAAGATTTTGAAAATTGTGCAGAGATCCTACCTAAAGGTTTTGGCTGGTGAAAGGCCTGAGGTGGAAGGAAAATTGTTGCTCAGTGAACCTGCCAATAAGTCAGGTCAAGAAGGGACATTTAACTGTGACTCTGTGAGATGCTGCCTGGTATGTGAAATTGCAGGGGGAGGTTGTGGTGGTTCCAGGATCCAAGTTAAAGAAAATAAATGCCACAGCATCAATATTATAATGTAGCATAGCTGAACTCCTCAAAAAACACTTATCATCTACACTTATTATGAGAATGTTCCACTATGTACAATAGAATATATCAATATGGGGAAAATTTCCACATTATTTAATGCCAGAGGCCACCAAGAAAACCAAGTGTTAATGCTGTAACTGCACTACATTACCAAACAACACATTATTATCTGTAAACCTATGTAGCGTTAGAGACATTAAAATGTGCCAATATATTCACCTTTATTGATAAAAATGTAAGTTCACACATCATCTAAATAAAAAAAAATCACAGTAGGATTGTGTTACCTTTTCTCAACACACACACTGGAAACATTTGGGGAGTATTATTGTTCTTTCAAACTATCGTCTCATTCAACAGTTTTCTTTGATTTTCTACCTGGAGGCTAACCGTTGAGCAATGTGGACATACAACAATGCTCTGCATTGAGGGATGAACTCTCTATATCATGGATGACTTTTCATTCCAACCATATCAACTAATATTCAACTATGTCTACCATGAAGATACATCAGGATTTTAATAAATTGACATTTTCTTAAAAGGAGGTTTAGAAAAGTATTTAAAAGTTTTAACATTTCTCTGCCTTATCATCACACAAAATAGCATGGCTCACATTGTAACATACAACAACATTCTGAGTAACCTTAAGACAGCAACTTCATTTAGATTTTTGATACATTGCACATTATAATGTCTTCAATCTTCTACAGAATGTAATTGTGAGTGATGCTCAGCTAATATACACAAGTTCATGGGTTGTTAAGGAACCAGCAATCAACCCATTGACTTCACACACACACCAGGAATAAAAACACTAGCATCCACTGCTTAGGCGACTGGTATCAATTTAATATATCCTTGTCAAAATATTTCAAATGCTGTCAATATACAGTAGTTTATGTTCTGAGTAATTATACCTAGGTAAACATCGATCCTCTTGACATTTTGAAGAACACTGAAAAGTACTGATTGACATTTTAAAACTTTCTTTGATTTCCTATAATAAGTATTCTTATTTAGAGCAATATCGGAAAGCTATCATTAAATCTCTACTCTGAATTATAATATTTTGAAAGTCCTTTTCATTTACATACATTCGTGAATTTTTATACCTTTGAAGCCACTTTCAAGTATAAGTTCTTTGGGATTATGGGAACTGTGTAAATTCGCAAAAGTCTTTCTTTCTTTATGAATGTAGAATCCCACCCCACTATGCATTCCAGTACATCATGACACTGTGGGTCCACGTATATAATTTTCTACAATTTCCCTTTCAATGTGTGTGTGTGTGAAATTTCATATGCCACATAAGAAGTGAATGTTCAAAAAAAGCTTTAATTTGGCAAGTAAGCTTCGGTTATAGGATACAATCTTGCCAAAATTTCTACATTTGTACAGTTTTTCTCCAGATGGATACCTCCCATTCTGGGTAATGCAGCTCTGATCACTAAAACACTTGTTATATACACTGCTTTTATATGCTTTCTTTCCACTACGAGTAGCCTGATGTCAATGTGTTGCCACTGAATCCACATTTATAAGCCTTGTGCCCAGTATGAATTCTCTAATGATAAGTAAGGGTTGGACATGGCTAAAAGCTTTATGCCATTATGTACATTTAAAAGGCATCACTGCAGTATAAATATATTTGATGATGAATGAGCATTGAGGACTGTTTAAATTTTTTGTCACATTAGGTGTATAAGTAAGGCATTTCATCTGTGTCTATTGTTTGATGTTGAGTAAGGTTTGAGGACTATAAAACGCTTTATTACATAATCAACACTTTCAGGGCTTCTCTCCTATATGAAGTGTCTGATGGTGAGAAAGCTTACAGGACTGGTGAAAGGCTTTACCACATATTTTCCATACACAAACCTTTTTGTGGGAATGACCTCTCTGATGTAGAATAAGGGTTGAGGAGCATGTAAAGGCTTTGCCACAATGTGTACACTCATAAGGTTTCTCTCCAGTATGAATTTTCTGATGTTGAGTAAGTGCTCCCTGGTGTCTGAAGGCTTTCCCACATTGACTACATTCATAGGGTTTCTCTCCAGTATGAATTTTCTGATGTTGAGTCAGGTGTGCAGTCTGCCTGAAGGCTTTGCCCCATTGTGTACATTCATAGGGTTTCTCTCCAGTATGAATTTTCTGATGTTGAGTAAGGACTGAAGTCCGGCTAAAGGTTTTGCCACATTGTGTACATTCATAGGGCTTCTCTCCAGTATGAATTTTCTGATGTTGAGTCAGGTATGCAGTCTGCCTAAAGGTTTTGCCACATTGTGTACATTCATAGGGTTTCTCTCCAGTATGAATTTTCTGATGTCGAGTCAGGCATGCAGTCTGGCTGAAGGCTTTGCCACATTGTGTACATTCATAAGGCTTCTCTCCAGTATGAATATTCTGATGCTGAGTAAGTGTCCCCTTCTCTCTAAAGGCTTTCCCACACTGTGTACATCCATAGGGCTTCTCTCCAGTGTGAATTATCTGATGTTGAGTTAGGTGTGCAGTGCGGCTAAAGGTTTTACCACATTGCTTACATTCATAGGGCTTCTCTCCAGTATGGATTTTCTGATGTTGAGTCAGGCATGTAGTCTGCCTGAAGGCTTTGCCACATTGTGTACATTCATAAGGCTTCTCTCCAGTATGAATATTCTGATGTAGAGTAAGGCTTGAGGAGTGTGTAAATTCTTTCGCACAATGTGTACATTTATAAGGCTTCTTTCCAGTTTGAATTATTTGGTGGCAAGTAAGGTTTGAAGACTGTGGAAGTGCTTTGTCATACTGTATACATTCATATGGTCTCCCTGCAGTATGGACTCTCTGATGACAAGTAAAGCTTGAGGAACACCTAAAGGCTTTTCCACCTTCTCTATACTCATAATGCTTTTCTCCAATAAGAATTCTGTGATCTTGTGCAAGACTACCGGACTCTGAAAAGGCACTCTCTCCTTCACTACATTCGAAAATTTTCTTTCCTTTATGATTTTTTTGATATTCATTCAAATCTGAAGACTGGCTAAAAGCTTTACCACATTCTCTATATTTACCAGGCCCGTGTCCAGTGTGAAATCTGTGCTGATGAGTAAGGGTTGAGGTAATACTAAATGCATTGCCACATTCTTTGCACATGTCAGCCTTTTTTGCAGGGTAATTTTTTATGTTGTTTTACACATGAAAAACAATGACCTGTCTTACCACAGTCTTTACACTTGTGTTCTTCTATGGTACCTATTTTGTTAAGTGTATTTACATTAGGTATTTGATTGAAGACTCTCATGCATGGTAAATATTTGAAAACTTTCTCTCCGACAGCAATATTTGTTTCTGCAGTACTACTTGAAGATTCCTTTAAACCTTTGATATATTTACCTTCCTTTGTTTTCAGTTTCACAATATGAAAATCCTGATGACTATTGTTATTTAACATTTGGTCAAATACTTTACCACCTTCATCATGGATATCTGGAAGCTGAGTCTTCTGATGTACTTTAGGATTTAACTCGTGGGTAGAATTCTTCCAATTTGCATTGCATTGGTTCCTTCTCTCTGAGTCCCATGTACTCTAGTGAACATTGAACACAGAAAGGCCTTTTATGACCTCTGTAACTTCATTAAACATGTGCACTTATTCCCAAATAAGCATCCTGTGATCCCTATTAAACCATGTTGGTTGTATTAAAAATCACTCCCAAGTTCATTAAAATGTTGTACAATTATATGAAAGAAAAAACATTATTTCTAGAAGAAGCATATTTCCTTAGTAACGGCATTATGAAATTTATCCCATTTAAGCGTCATACGTCCATTTTAAATGACCACATTATACAAATTATTAACTGAAAATTTATTCTCACTCTACATTTTAAACAATCAAATGATTACACACACCACAAATTTATAGTTTTCCTAGAGTTTGCCCACTGACTTTAAGACAGGGGTGTCAAACTAATTTTCCCAGGGGTCACATCAGCCTCCAGGTTGCCTTCAGTGGGACACATGTGGTTTTAGGATCTGGTAAATGTAAACATTCCTTAACTAGGGGCAAGGAGATTGATACTGTGTCTGGGTATAAGCTACGTGCTGGGCTGGATAAAAGAAGGTGGAGGGCCACATTTGGCCTGGAGGTCCTGTGTTTGCCACTTGCTCTTTCCAAGAATACATACACTTAAAACATTATTTTCAGTCTTCTAATTTGGAAACACATTGATCTGCAAATGTAACTGATTTAAATGGGAAGTTTTCCCAATTTTGTAATATTTCTCAAATCTTCACATAACAAGGATTTTTCATGAATAATTTTCCAATTTAGCTCTCTCCATTTAAACATCTTTTTTTTTATTTTGTCACACACTCCTTTATCAGTATCAAAGGCACACCTCTCATATCTTACCAGTGTTGCTTCAAATAATGCATCTTCTCTTCCTGTCCTTTGCAAGAAGTCCTGCTTGTCGGCAGATGACACAGCTGAAAGACACACAATAAACATTCACAGGTGAGATACACAGGTCAATGTACATTGAACTTACAAGGCATTTTTAAACAAATCACAGTGTTGAGTACTTAAAAAAACTTTGCATGTTTGCAGCAAGACCAAGTATGGTACAATGAGAAAAAGTCACATAGAAAAGGAACAACAGTTGCTTATACTCAGGAACCACGGAGCTCAAATTCCCTGGCACACAGTGGATATAGGATAAGAAAACTCCACATTTCCAGTTCTTTTCTAGACACATAGAGGGTCCAGTATGATCAACCATCTCACTGTTTTCAAGCTTCTTGAAAATATGTGTTTCTGTTTGGCAGGAAACACAGTGCTCACACCATAACAGCACATGCGGAATACACTAAAGTGCACACTGAAAAGGAATCATGATACTTGAAATACCACAGAAACTAGCAGACTGAAGATCAATATCAAGCATAAAAAGATACCCTGGGCTTTGAGAAAGAAACTGACACTGGATTAAACTTGCTCCTCACACACACTCAAAAACAAACACACACCACCTGTGTTTACCGAAATTAGAGTTTAAACTTGGGGTGAATGTTATTTTCTCTTAACCTGTAGAAAGGAAGTTCATAAGCCTAGTTGTTTACAGTTATGAAATCCAACAAATATATTAAGACAGGAAACAGAAAACCAATTCAAATCAGAAAATTAAAATATATCTACAAAAATTGGTACTAATTCTATTGAAATGTAATACCTACAGGGTAAAGAAGTGAAAATACCCACCTGAATATAGAAACATAGAAAAATATGACAACTACTTAATAGTAGCAAACCTGTAAATGACCAAAATAAAAATCAAACCAGAGAAAATGTAAAACTAAGCCAAACATAGAATGTGAGGCTGAAAAACAGAATATTCAAATTGAAAAATATATGAAAATATAGAAACACCAAGCAGTTCCCTGTTTATGTCCTCAGCCAGG
This sequence comes from Phyllostomus discolor, assembly GCF_004126475.2. NCBI lineage: Eukaryota > Metazoa > Chordata > Mammalia > Chiroptera > Phyllostomidae > Phyllostomus > Phyllostomus discolor. Next base: position 1,853,929 of record NC_040917.2, on the reverse strand, counting down.
TAAGAGGCCCAACAACCCAGGCATTTTCTTTTTCCCAGAAGTAAACCAGAGACCTTAGCTTTAAGGGATGATGCTGCACAAACTGAGCCACTAGGGCCAGAGCAAAAGCTAATAGCTCTTAATTCACTAAAAAAAAAGAGATTGTAGGACATTTTTTTTCATTATAACACCCAAAGGAAATGTAAACCAGAAAAAGTAAACAAATAGCATTACAACAAATATAAAAACTCCTGCACATTAAAACAAACAACCTGTAGGATAAAATAACATCCGGTAGAAGGAAAAGAAATTCTGCAAAGTGTACCTGATAAGTAGTTAATATCCAGGTTATATGAAGTACTTTTAAAAAATATCATGATAAAACAAGTAACATAATTTTTAAAATGAACAAATGCATGTCATTAACTAATTTATTAAAAAAATCAGGAATATACAGTGATATCAGACAGATTCTATCATAAATGGTCTAAGAGAAACTGAACCAATACACACAAAACATCATAAGTAAACCACTTTGTTATGACATGTGCCACAATAAACTTCAAGTGGAGTAAAACCTAAATTTAAGACCTGAAACTATGAAAACACTAGAAGAAAGGACAGCTGACAAACTCTGTCTTGACTCCTAAAAAATATTGTTTTAGATATAACATGGTAGGTAGATCAGACAGGAGAAACAACTAAACAAGACTACAATAAAATAAGTTTTTGCAGAACAATGGGAATCATCAAGAAAGCAAACCAATCTAGTGAATAGTGGAAGATACTCACAAATAATGCTAAATATTCAAAGGATACAAGGAACTTAGAGAACACCAAAAAACAAAAAACAAGAAAAAAAAAAAAAGAAAACAATGTGAGGGAAAAACAGGGAGCACTGGCTTGTGTGCTCAATGGATCAAGTGCAGGCACCTCTGACCAAAGGATAGCCAGTTGGATTCCCAGTGAGGGCATATGCCTACAGTGGATGACAGGTTCAGTTTTCATATTACATGTCTTTATATCTGCTAAACAGACCTTGTTACACCAAAAAAAAAAAAAAAGTATCTCTCAACACGTCACCTTCAAGGGATGAGTCATGATGTGCTTACGGAAATTATGAAAAAAATGTATTGCAACTATATGTTCCATGTTACTGAACAATTACAAAAACTGAATTGTATGCACTGCATACATTTTTGTATAGATTCTATTTATTTTTATAGAGGGGAAAGGAGAGAGAAAGAGAGGGAGAGAAACATCCATGTGTTGTTGCCTCTTGCGCGCCCCCTACTGGGGGCCTGATTTGCAACCCAGGCATTTTCCCCAGACTGGAAATCCAACTGGAGACTCTGTGGTTTGCAGGCTGGTGGTCAAAGCACTGAGGCACGGAAGCTCAGGAGACCACATACTTTTCAAGGCAAATTGTAAACCAACGTTGTTTCTCAAATTCATAGTATTAACATTTAAGCTGATGTCTCAAATGAAGCATTAAGAAAAAAAAAGCAAGCATCATCATGAGGGAAAAGAAGAACTCATGAGCTGAGAAAAAAAAAAAGAATATTTGTAAGCCCTGAGTGGTGTAGCTCAGTGGACTGAGCACCTGCCTTAGAACCAAAATGTCAGCAGTCTGATTCTTGGTAAGGGCACAGGCCTGGGTTTGGCTCCAGATCCCCATTTGGTGGTGTGAGAGAGGAAACTGATCAATGTGTTTTTTAGGCATTGATGTTTCTCTCTTTTTCTCCCTTATCCCTCTCTAGAAATAGATAAATAAAGGATTTTTAAAATATATAGATAAAAAGATGGTGTCTAAAAGACTCTCAACATCTTATATCTTTAGGAAATGGACATTAAAAGAAGGAAAATTGAAGAAAGTGCACATTCAAGCAACACGAAACCCCTGCTGGAAAGGTCAGAATCCAGAACACTGAGAAGAGCCTATGCTGCTGTGCATGTGGAGCAAACGGCGCTCTCATTTCTTCCTGGTGAAAATACAAAATGCTACAGCCCCTTGGGAAGGGTTTAGAAGTCCTCACAGAAGTAAGCATGCACTTACATAATCCAAAAAATGTGCTCTATAGCATTTAACCAAAGAGCTAAAAATGTTATCTACAGAAAAGCCTACATGGGACTATTTTTAGAAGAATCATTCATAAATTCCAAAAATTCAAATCAATGAAGATATATGTGAAACAGTGACTAGAAAAGGAAACTGAAATATATACAATGAAATATTATTTAGCACTAAAAATGATATAGCAAGGCATGAAAGAAATGTAAATTAATAGAATTAAGAGAATTTATTACTTCTCACCCACTGCTCAGTTTGTTAGAGAATCATATATATACACAAATGTCACATGTTATATGTCACCCCAAAATATTCAATTGAGGATTTGAAAGAGACATTTGCATATATGTGTCAATGGTAGCATGAAATACCATAGCCTGGTAGGTGGAAACAACCACATGCCAATGGATAAATAAATTTAAAATGTAGTATAGTCAGTGCCAGCTGTTGTGGATCAGTGGATGGAGTGCTGCCCTGTCAACAAAAGAGTTCCTGCTTCAATTTCAAGTCAGGGCTCATGCCAGGGTTTCAGGTCAGGTCCCCAAGGGGTGTTGCACAAGAAGCAAATACAAATCAGTGTTTCCCTCTCTATCTTTTTCTCTTCTCTTCTCTCTAGAAACAAATAAAATATGCTCACTCAGTGGCCATGGGAATGCAAAAGGACTTTTTTCTCTCCACATCTTATTGTTGTTTAACTACAGTTGTCTCCATTTTCCACAACACTCCCCCAACACAGCCATCCCTACTTTCCCACATTTCCCACATTGATCCTTGCCCTCTTTAGTTTTTTTTCATGTGTCCTTCATACATCTTCCTGAAAATCCTTGCCATCTGCCCCCATTATCCCTTCCACCTCTCCTCTGGTTACTGTCAGTTTGTTTTTTATGCCCATGTTTCTGGGTTACATTTTGCATGCTTGTTAATTTTGTTGATTAATTTTTTTCTTATACGTGAGATCCTATTGTATTTGTCTTTCACTGCCTGGCTTATTTCTTTACCATAGTGTTCTCCCGATCCATCCATGCTGTCCCAAATGTTAGGAGATCCTTCTACCCTAAGAACCCTGACACACCTATTCTAAAGAACCTATGAACATCAATGTTCATAGCAGCAGAATTTAAAATTGCCACATGCTGGAAGAAACTTAAGTGCCCATCAGGAAGTGAATGGATCAGCAAACTGCAGTGCCAGGTGTACAAGCAAAAGAATATTTTTCAGTGACACAGAAAAGTAGATTTTGTCAGGTTGGAAAGGTGCATTGTCATACAAGAAAATCACAAGTCTAAACTTTGCAAGGACTTGTTTGAATCTCCAAGAGGGATAAAAATATATGTCAGAACACATGGCACATGCCCCCAGGCTTCCTGGGATTTCTGAGAAAAACTGCAGGATCTCAACCACTTCCTTCATGAACCTTGTTCTTGGCACAAAAACAAATCTTAAAAAAAAATAAGGTGGCTTAGGGTACAATTTCTCAGCAACATGCACAGATTATCTCAGGTACCCACAAGAATGCAAGAGGAGTCTGACCATGGTTACCATCACAATACAAAAATAGCTTAATTGTATACACTGCATATTCTTTTTAAAGATTGCATCTATTTATTTTTAGAGAGGGAGGGCTTTGGTGGAAACTGATAGTAGGATAACAGAGGTCACTGGAGTCAAAACATAATTCTGAAAGCATGTAGGGACACAGAATACTGTCGGAAACCAGCTGGCGCTGTATGACAGGGACAGAAATAAATCTGGGTTTTCAACATTTTTCCACTGAAGCACAGCTTCCAAAACCACACTGGGAGGTCTGGCTTCCTCTGAGACCTTTGTGTTACTCACTTGTGACATCTGCATCTGCGCTCTCACATACCTGGGGGGGGTGGATATTGACTTTTTTCTGGAAACATCCCAGCTCTCCTGCATTTGTTCCAAAAATGTGACTAGGACTGGCTTAGAAAAAACAAGACCTGTGTACAAAATAAATATTATTATAGTTTTAAAGATGCCCAATCTCCAATCCATGCTGTGCTCAGGTAAGAACACTGCAGGGAAAGTAAAATATTCTACAAGATCATTTTGCAAAGCACTGTTCCTTGAAACACCTTAATTGTTCTAACAACACATATAATTTTCAGTGGGTTTTTAAGGACCATAGTTCTCGAAGCCTTAATTTTCTACTGGAGATAACCTGCAAGTTCTCCCTTGTGATGATGAACCTGAAGTCTACCATACAAAGTCAAGTCCACAAAAGATGCTTTATAAAGAAAATCCTGTGGGTGGAGCAGGCAATGTGAAGGAAGTCAGCCTCACCCAGGGAGACCAGGTTGCTATAATTCTCCAACATCACATCTGAGTACAATTTCCGCTGAGCTGGGTCCAGACATTCCCACTCCTCCCAAGAGAAATCTACTGATACATCCTTGAAGGTCAAAGATTCCTGGAAAAAAAGAGATTAATTAATATAGGAGACACAGCACAGTTCTCAGTTTCATCTATCATGAAAAGTGTTAGAAGTGGTTTTGACCTCGAAGATATCCTGCATCATTTGTAAGGACACTTTGACTCTCTAACACTCTCTAATGTATTTTGTAACACTGACAAGTGAGGATAAAACATGTCTACAAATTCAATATGAAGACATTACTTTTCAGGAAAATACACTTTAAAATGAAGGAACACACGCAGGCATATGGATTGTTGTCTGATATATTTGTATGACTCAGAATCAGCTGTGTATACTTCTAGCTACAAAAGGCATGGTGAGTTGGAAGTGTAAGTAATTTCTTTAGGTTTCATTCAGGGAACAAATAATGTCATTTTTAAATGCACATTTTGATTTAAGAGTTGTGGGTGAGGGGTGTGTTTACTCATTTTTCAGAAGCACATTTGTTTAAGTATGTTTCATTGATTATTCTGTTACAATTGTGCCATTTTATTTTCCTTTTCCCCTTCCATCCTGCAAACCCTCTGCTCTACAATTGCCTGAATAAGTTCATGACCATGGGCCATACAAATAAGTTCTATGACCTCTCTATTTCTTATACTATTTTAAATTCTCCCTATTTTGTATCCACCATTTATACTTCTTCTTCCCTATACCTTCTCCCCCACTCTCCCCTGGCTCCCACCCCACTCTTCACCCTCATAGGATCTCCATTTCAGTGAATTTCTTCCTCTTCTAGTTGTTTGTTTATTGTGTGTTTCTTTTGGTTTTGATTTATAGGTTCAGGTGTTAACAGTGTGAATTTGTTGTCATTTCCCAATTCATATTTTTGACCATCTTCTCTTTCTTACATTAAGTGCCTTGAGCATTTCATACAAGGGCTTCTTGATTATGATCTCCTTTAACTTGACTTTATCTGGGAAGCAATTGGTTTGTCCTTCCATTCTAAATGATAGCTTTGCTGGTTAAATTAATCTTGGATGTAGGTCCCTTCATTACATGACTTTGAATACTAGTCTCCACCCCCTACTTACCTGCAAGGTTTCTTTTGACAAATCAGCTGCTAATGTCATGGGAAACCTTTTGTAGGTAACACACCTTTTGTGTTGCTGGGTTGAAGATTATCTCCTTGTCTTTTGCTTTGGGTCATGTAATTGTGATCTGTCTTGGTGTGTTCCTTCTTGGGTGCAACTTCTTTGGGACTCTCAGAGCTTCATTCATTTGCATGCCTATTTCCTTCACCAGACATGGTATGTTTCCCTTCATTATATTCCAAATCAGTTTTACATTTTGTAGCTTCCTCTACCCCTTCTGGTACCCCTATGATTTGAATGTTGGAAGGTTTGAAGTTGCCCCAGAGGTCATTCAACCTCTCCTCATATTTTCAGTTATTGTTTCTTCCTTCTATTCTGGATGAATGTTTAAGACAGAAAACTGTACTTGAACAACAATTAAAATAAAAAAGACACATGCCAATCAAAAATTTAAAAAAAGGAAATATAAACATAATGATAGAAAAGAAGTTAGAGTCATTGTTTCTTGGTATTTTATTTCTTTGAAAATGTTCCTGTATCATTTGTGGAGAGCTAGATCTTAACAACTGAACTGTATTAAACATAGGTTTATAATGTGATTCTTGTAAAATCACCTGAATATATGAAAAGTGATAATGTAGCACATCTGTGGGACATGAGTTTGAAATATAACAAAAGTGTAGAGTAACACAGCCTCAGTGACTACGTACTTTGTGTCAAAAGCCAATGATCTGTATGAAATAAATGTAGGGCCTTCATTGTCCAAAGCAAACAGAAGTTAAAAAGACAACAAAAGTGTCCAGATGAGATGGGATATTTTTTTTTACCATCCCACAATAATTCCCTGCTAGACTCTTGTTAAAGATAAAGGAAAAACTATGAACTCTACTCTGAAGAGAGCACCTCAGTCAAGTGACTATCGGGTGGATTGAAACAACGGATATTCAGTGACTGAGGCATGCAGAAGTACATGTCCTTATTGGTGAAACACCAGTGGTGAAATACATAAATAAGAAAGTCATTATATGAACAAAATCATAAGTAAACATTCAGTTTTTCAATGCCAATCCACAGGTGCCTCTCATATACAGTACACTAATTGTATGTTTAAAGAGCAAGACTTTCTTTTCAAGTGAGTGACAAAGTCTATTCTACTGACTGTTCTTTTTCAGAATATTCACAGTGATTCTCACTGGAAAATCTGCATTTTCTCACATCTGATGTACAGAGGTGATGATTCCCATATATGCACTTAACCATATTTATACCTCCTGCAATAATACTCTAGTGTCTGAGTCCATCCCAGCAGATATTCTGCACACGACTGCCATCCAAGGTTGACCTATCACAGAGGAGATGAGTTCAATGTTTGAAGATTATTGATTACAGGCAATAATTCTTGACTTGGGGCAGCCTAGATAAAGAGAATGCACAGATGGAACTGGAAAAAGGAGGGAACTACGGTACATATACTATTACCCTTGAGAATCATAAAAAGAAACAGAAAACAGTAGACTAAACCAACTTCATTACCCAAGAACATGAAACAAAAGGAAGAACGGTCGCTGATTCTGAATCTAATCATAACAGAAATCAGAGTCACAACCTCTGACTCAGGAAACATCTTTTACCTGAGAAGCTGCCATGTCCTCCTGGTGCTGATCCTCATAGTCTGGCTTCTTTTCTCAGGAGACCATATGCTGAGGGGTCAAGTTTGTATTTTGAGAATGTGTCTTCAAAGGGACAGACCTTTTATTTAGTTCCACCACAATCACTGGCAGAAGGAGGTGGAAATGCTGAATACCCCACCCTCTCCTCTCCTTTGTCAGGAGGAGGCAGGTCAATAAGCTGCCACAGGGACACCACACTGAGTTAATTTTTCTGTCTCCATGTGCTCTCTCCTCCAGCAGAGGTCCACAAACTGCTCCAGCAGTAACAATGTGTGTTGCTCTCCTGAACCCCACACCGAATAGAGCATTTCATTATCTTCCCTGAAGAAAGCCTTTTCTCCCCTCTCACAGATTCATTCCAGAGTTCTCCTGCTCATCAGTGGGTTCACCTGAGCATGTCCTGCAGCACTTCATTTAACAATGATCCCTCATGGGAGAAGTCCACTACCTCTGTGTGGGAGCACACTGATGATGTCACTTCTTAGATCTCCTCAGGTAATCTAAAAGTTACCTGAAGGGGCACAGTTCAGCTGTAAAAAGCATGCAGAGGCCTTTGGGATCAAGTTTCCACTTGGCATCCATAACCTGCTTTGAGGCCCCTGCACTGGCTTTCACAAGTCCTCTCCTCCAAACCACTCTCTCTATCTGAAGTGCATCTTATTACACAGGGAGGATATCCAAGGGGGCTTCAGCACACCTGCACACTGGGGAGGAATTTGGTCTCCATAGGCTGTGAACAGTGAGGCACACAGATTCTTTGCTCTACCTGACTTGTGACTTTAAATGGTGAGCAGTGGGCTGCCTGCTCAGGCAACATCCCTCAGCAGTAAACCCACAAAAGAAGTGGGGAGAAACCTCTGCCAGGAGGGCCTCAGTGATTCCGGGAAAATGGCCCATCCACCTGGCAGCAAACAGGTCAGGGTGTGGGGGCGTCTCACTTGTGCTATGGACTCACACCTACAGGAGTCGGGGCAGTGAGTATTTCAACCACAGTAGCGACCCTCTGGCTTCACTTGCACAGGAATGTGAACTCAGAGGATCAGTATGGAAATGGAAACTCCACACCCATGAAGATTAGTATGACGTCTCGGTTCTGTAACTACTTCCCATAGTCTCATAAGAGCGCATGCACACTTTATCAAAGTTCACACAGGTGGGAGTCTGAGCAGAGCACTTCCCATGCTGGGCGGCATCTGAATACAGACCTGGTGAAGAGGGAGACGTGCGGGGCAGAACTGTGCAGAGGTCCCTGTGTTGGGGCCCGGAGTCCTGTCTACATATTTCTCCTTGGTCATATCCCTTTTTGTTTTTGGTAGCAACATATCTATTTTTATTATTATTTTAAATATATTTTATTGATTAAGCTGTTACAGTTTTCCCATGTCCCCCGCATATACCGTACACCCTGCACATCCCTTCCCACCCACACCCCTGCCCTTTAATTCAAATGGTCGGGTCATACATGTAATTTCTTTGGCTTCTTCATTCCCTTTGCTATGCTTAACCTCCCCCTGTGTATTTTCTACGTACCATTTATGCTACTTATTCTCTGTTCCTTTTCCTCTCTCTCCACCTCCATTCCCTCGCTGATAATTCTCCATGTGATCTCCATTTCTGTGCATCTGTCCCTGTTCTAGTTGTTTGCTTCATTTGGTGTGTTTGTTTTGGGTGTGGTTGTTAATAACTATGAGTTTGTTTTCATTTTACTGTTCATATTTCCTATCTTCTCTTTCTTAGATACATCCCTTTAACATTTTACCTAATAAAGGCTTGGTGATGGTGATCTCCCTTAACTTGACCTTGTCTGGGAAGCACTTGATTTGTCCTTCTATTTTAAATGGCGGCTTTGATACATAGACTAATCTTGAATGTAGGTATTTGCCTTTCATGATTTGGAATACTTGTTTCCAGCCCCTTCTTGCCTGCAAGTTCTCTTTGGGGAAAACAGAAGACAGTCTCATAGGAACTCCTTTGAACGTCACACATTTACCAGGTCACTGCAGCCCAGGCCCAACCTGGACACACCCTAAGACCCCAAAACTCTTATCATTCTTTATTCTCTGAAGCCATTTGTTGGCTCATCAATTTCAATACACAGACCAGACACTAGATATTTTTGCATTTCTCCCACTATCCTCACTGCAAGTTCAAAATAATGCTAAAAGGTTTGTGTGTCAATGTATAAAATGTCTAGTTTACCAAACAAAGTATACATTTCCATTGTGTACTAATAACCAGAATCATTTCCCTAAGTGATCCAATCTCAAAACAAGTATTTTATTATTTGTAACATGCTAAGTGAAATAAGCCAGCCACTGAAACACAAACACCATATGATCTAACCTAGAAGAGAAATGTAATGAACAAAACAAACTTAGAAGAGAAATGTAATGAACAAAACAAACTAACAGTCAAAATGGAACCAGAGGCATGGGGACAAGGAAAAGCCTGAGAGAAACTAGAGGAGAGGGGGAGAGGAATAAGGGTGAAAAGAAGGGGAAGTAACTACTGAGGTACCATGTATGAGAGATCCAAGAAAATAGGGTGGAGATTCAATGTGGGGATTGTGGATGGAGCTGTTGGAGTAAAGCAATGAGGGAAATACTGGACACGTGTAATAGAACAACAATAAAATATTTAGTAAAAAAATAAGTGGAACAGCAAAAAACGTTTCCCTTTCTCTATCACTCCCTCTACCTATAATAATCAATCAATAAAACTGAATAAATATGAAATGAAAATTGTGTTGGTAAAATAAACATTGTCTATGCACGTTCTAAGTGATGGTTAAATTTTATCATTAAAACAGGAAACATAAGATACATTTTCAATAAGAAGTGGAAGGATTAGGACACAAAGGCAATGTGAATAATACAGTTACAAATACTATTCCAGTTTTGTTTTTTGTTTTTTTTTATCACTCTCCCTGGCAACTTCTATATTGAGAAGTTCTAAGAATGAGACATGTTTATGGGCAATCTTTTAAGTACCATCTATTCCCACTTACTTAATAAAAGCACCATTTCTTCTGTGTTGTATCTACCATATAATCTCTCAATAGAAACTTATCCTTCTCTTTCCATGAAAAGCCCAGTGCTGCATCTAGTGGTCCGTTAGTAGAGCATACTTTGTATAAACCTGAAGTTGTCTTTCTAGAGCTGTGCACCCTGAATCTAATGAGTATGAACTTCAATTTTTATATAATGCCCTGCCTTCTCTGATGCTTATGTACACCTTTAGGAATTTTATATTGAGTGTTGGTGTTTTCCAGTAGCAATGGATATGAAT